>NC_052017.1:24832149-24964649 GCF_015832195.1 Motacilla alba alba
ACAGAGCCACCCACCAGTGGGTGGTTGGTAGAGGTGTGGAAGGGGACCTCCGCCCACCCAGATGCTCCCTGCCATGGGTGAGGAGTTGTTGGTATCCCTGTAGTCTCCTGCTCTCCTCTGTGCTTATCCTGATCTTAGATCTGGTGGTAGCTCAAGAAGTTACATTCCTGCAGACACTCTTGGCTTCAGGAACTAAAGATTTTCTGAAAACCAATCACTTCTGTACACAGACATTGTGGCTAACGCCGCAGGGCGTGCCCAGGTGGGGACATGCAACAACTTGCACAACACAGTGTCCTTGGAAAACCAGCAACTACTTCCAACATTTCAAAGCAAGCAAAACCAGAACACCCTCCTGAAGGAGGAGTATCTACCCATGGGAAGGTTTCTCCACACAGGACATCCAACTGGGAGCTTGCCATCACTTTCTAAAACAGGTATGTTGACATAGAGAGGCACAGCCCAGGCCCTGGTGTTGCACTGCATACCAAGCACTGGCGAAACACATCACTCAGGCATGGGGAGTGGGCACAAGTGCTCATCCTGATGACACGTGTACTTCCCTGGGAACACTGGATCCTTTGCCTCTGAGGTGGTCACAGCCTGGATTCAATCTTTCCTACCCTCTTCAGTTCAGTGGTTGTTCAGGGGTTTGTCTCTTCTGCATTTTCACATCCCTCTTGCTGTCTCTACATATATATTTTTCATTTTTCAAACTCATTAAAACAATATTTGACTTACCCCATCCCCTCCCAAATAAATCAATATATTTGTTTTCAAGATTTTCCACAGGTAGATTATAGAGGTTCAACTTCTTTCATGAACATTGGGCAGTTTCTCCAATCACTTGAAGCTTCAGTAAGAGTAATCAGTGGTGAGGATTAATGGTACTCACTACAGAGCTGATGCTGAAGTGCCTCAAATGATCACTGTTGCTTGTCACTCATCATAGCTATAGAAGTCACCAGCTTGCACCATGGAGATATCCGCACATGAAGGCAAAAACACCTCTCCACAGCCATTTTCTCACTCAAAACAGGACCCCTGTGTCTACCTGCTAGCAGCACTAGTGGCATGTCTCTGAGGGGCAGCTGTGGCTGTAGAGATACTCCCCCCCAGCCAGACTCTCCTCGCAGCTGACACCTCTGGGCACAGAGTCTCTGCTCTGACCTCTCACAGCTGCTCTTCAGGCATGTGGCATCTTTACTACATTAATATTTTTTTGTTCTGTGACAGCTTTGTGCTATGTTGGCAATATG
The DNA here is from genome assembly GCF_015832195.1 of Motacilla alba alba. NCBI lineage: Eukaryota > Metazoa > Chordata > Aves > Passeriformes > Motacillidae > Motacilla > Motacilla alba. The sequence goes on from NC_052017.1 coordinate 24,833,409, forward strand.
CACAATAGTCTTACTGTGGGGAAATTCTCTTGAGTTAGCTCCATGGTTCTTCCTTAACTCCTCTTGCTTTCAAAATCTTTGTGGAAATTGCAAAGGTGAGCCCAGCATGAGACTCTTCTACTTATTGGCTTCAGCAAAACTAAGGAGGAAGCTCCCTGAGTGCTCTTGCTAATATGACTTCGTAGGGGAAAAATCACTTTTATGTTCCCAGTTCACAGAGCTGAAGCCCACAATATGGTTCCTCCAGGATGGACTCCAACCACTGGACTCCAGCTCCTTGGAAATATTGAATATTTGAGAATTTGTACACATTGCTCAGTATTTTGAAACTTTAGAGGGAATTTTAATCTAGTTAAGACCTTGCATTTAGATCTCTGTTTCTGCAGCCTTCTGAAGGAGGAGGGAAAGGAAATCCATAGCTCTCCCACACAGAAAGACCCAGCAGTCTGGTGAGGCCTGGGGAACAGCTCCATATACACCACAAAAAACCTTGTGGTGGTTCCTCCGGTCCATGGCCGCAAGATCAGTTTTGCTCTATGTTCTCAGGCTCCAGGTTCTGATCCCACATCAATGTGGAATTGACAAACAGCCTGGGACATCAAAGAAGCAAAACCAGGATGAGACAAAGACCCGGGAGGCAAACTGCCTGATTTAGGGCCTTCTGTCATGGAGGAGGTTAGAGATAGCACAACTCGTGAACTCATGTCACACACCATTAACACACAGCAAAATCACTGCAGTGCTGAGCAGAAGGAAGAGGGAAACAATGGTGAGGAAATTCTGAAACACTCGTCTGTCCTTATCCCCTTTAACATATTTCCATCCTGCCAATCCTGCATTGCATCTCTACCACCTGTCTCTCAGCCTTCACAAAGCACCAAGAAGAATCTTGATTACCAGTTCCATGGTGGGCAGACAACTAAATCTGAGAGTGGTTCAGTTCAGAACCTGCTGCAAAAACATACAACATAGATTTGTCTAACTTGAGCCTCCAGTTTCTCAGCCTTGCTGAGAAGTGAGGTTTAAAAACCCATTTCCTTATGGGACAATTTTCTTCATAAAGGACCTTGAGACCTGTGATTAAATCACCATTCAACTGTCTCCTAGATGAAACAAACCAACTGAGTTTCCTATTCCCATACTTTTCAGGTGTGCTGTTCTTCAGGTTAGGAAGAGAGCTCATTTCACATCAGCCTTTTCAATTCAGATGCAACCTGGATCCAGTCTGTTTTGTCCACGAACCAGAACCAGTGTCCCTTGCTTCCTCCTAACATCTCCACTCAGGAGACTCCTCTTTACTTTCTTTTGCCTGACCCCAAACATCCACTATTTGTGATCTTTTACCAATGGCCATCGCAACCCACTCCCTTCTATCCTGTGCATTGTTTCAGTCTCACTGACAGTTTCAGGGCAAAAAGGCCATGCTTGATGCCGTGCTTGTAAAAGCACCACGTATGCCTGTTCTGACAGAAGGCTACTGCTAAAGAGTGTGTTTTCTCAATAAACAACACAACCTGCAAGCCTTAGATATCTGTATGACATCAAAGTTATTTTTAAAAAGAACAGCAATTGCTAAATATTCCACAGGAACCGCAAAAATAAAGAAGCCTATTTTAAAATGTCATATATTCTTTTTAAGATGAGTCATGCAGTTTCTGCAGCTCCACCAAGTTCAAATCAAATCTCTACTCATTGGTTTTATCAGTCTTGATTACTTTTTTAACTGCTATAATTTCTCTAAGGCTGGCTTACCCCATGCCAGACCCTCTTTGTGGCACAGACAGCAAGCACCTACAAAGGGAGCAGACAGGCTCTAACGAGGCAAACTTCAGCCTAGAAATGTCTAGAAATGACATCCTGGGAGGGATGTACAGTACCATGGTAATCTTACTCATGCTCACAGGCAGTGAAACACCATTGTGTTCTTTTAATGGACATTGATCATAGAGTAGCAGAGCAAGGAATAGAACACAGCAACCATTTTAGTGAAATCCCTTAAATTTCTTAGCAGCTAATACTTCATCTATGAAATATCATGTCAGAGGCTGGGAGAAGATCACATTCCTAGGCTGAAGTTGAGGCTCCCACTGGGCAACACACAGTACTACCCATTTGCTGCCACCTCTGCACAGCCCATTTCTTGTCTGAGGTGCCAGGCATCACCAGCAGCTGGAACCTGGCTCGGAAAAGCCACATCTGGTTGCAGCACTGAGCGCTCAGGAGCTGGGCCCTGCAGATGAGACACAGAAAACTAAGGTCATACCTGTTGAATGAAGTCGGCTTTGCACAGCACCCTCTGGAATTTTAACATGCCCCAGGATAAAAAAGAGAAAATAATCAACCCTAAAAAGCCACTGAAGCAATAGTCTTGAAACGAATACATTAGAGGTCTTGTCATTTCACAGGTATAATTTGGAGTGAATTGCCCTTTACAGTGATTCAACCTGAGATGTGCTCGCATACCCTCTCAGATGCTGCTTTCTGTTTAGAGGGGATTTTTACCCTTTCCCATTTTAACCTTCAGAGCAAAAACAGGTGTTTGTTTTTATCTTGCTGCCATCATTTCCTCTTTCCCTCATGTTCTTCTGGGATCCTCCTCCATGGCTAACTGCCAGCCAAAAAGAAAATGTACTTGGGTCTCAGCTCTGCCAGCTCACGCTCACCGGCACAGAGGGCACAACAGGCGGCTTGGGAAGGGAGAAGGAAAACTAACACCTTAAATACTTCAGAGTAAGATTAATCAAACTCTTCTTCCAGAGCTTACACTTTCTGCATTTCTGGCCTGAACTGGGTATCTTTGGTGTAAGAAAGCAGTACCGAACTGAGCACAAACAGAATCATTGCACCTTTGTTTTCTGGATGTGCTGTTACCACCCAGCCACCCCACCACTTCTCCGAAGAAATGGCTGATAGAATCAGTTTGTTATCCAAGTCTTGAAAAACAGGGTTCAAACATTACTGCCAGCTGGACAGTATCACTGAACAGCCTGGTGACTGGGACAATTCCTTATGTTATAGGAATCTTTTTTAGGGGCTTGCATTGTAAAATTCCACCACATCCCACTTGGATGCTGCAAACCAACACCATGAGGAAGGGAAACACAGCCCGTCACCCACCCTCCCCAGCTGCCCTATCTTGCCTTTTACATGTCACAGACTTCCAGCTCCCTCGTGAAGGAAGGGCTTTTATTTTGCTCTTTTAGGAGGGACCCAAGGAAGGTGAGGTTGCTGGAGCATTGACAGGGCTGGTTTCACCTCCCGGGTGAGTCACGGAGCTGCTTTGCCTCTCTCAGGTGCAGTGTAACTCCAGACCAGTGCCTGTTCCTTTTCATTAAGAGCCTTGAGCTCACTGCAGGAAAGATGAAAAGGGCTGGTCATTATCCATTACATGTGACCCATTCACTTGCTGATGGGCTGGTTTTCATCTCCCTGCCCTGCCTGTAGGCAAGCATCCCCCAATACCCTAATCTGCTTTTTTTGTTCTCCACCATTTATTTTCCTAGGAGCCTTGTCAATAGCGGCTCCATTCCCTTCCCATGCCTCCCAGCGCTGTGGATTCAGAATCCTTAAAGGGTTCCAGCTCACGGTAACACATTCCAGAAAGTCTGACCGCTTATTATAAAGCCAGTGTAGGAAGGATTTGAGAAAAGCACGATGTAACAAGAGAGCCGGGTAAATGCAGAGCACACGCAGCCTGGAAGCGCTGGAAGGTGAACGAGAAAGGGAGGCGGGGGCATTTGGAAGCCCATTAAATGAGAACTTATCATCCGATTTATGTAAATCACTTCAAATGCCTTCATTTATTAAAAGTATTAAGCTGCATTACTGTTTGCCTTTGGTCCCCTAATTTGGTTGCTAATGTCTAAAACAACTGTTGAAATTAATTTGAAATTAATGTTCCTATATAATTACTTAATGAATCTCACATTCACTGCCCTTAGCTCGCAGTTGACAAAGGATCTCACCCGCCACATGTAAGAGGTTGGAATACCGGCTGTGATTTTTAAACGGTTGCTAAATTATAGTTTGCAAATATTTTACATTTATATCACACACTTCATCTTGAAGGATCTCACTGTGTTTGAAATGTTACATAACATTTATTCTTTAGTAAAATTCCACCACAAAAACTTTCTGGGCATCAATCTTCTTATTTCACTGCATGCCTTGAAATTAAATCAAATTTAGCTGTATCATTATGCAAACAAAAAATCATACCTGCATTAAAAGATTATTATTAGTGCTGTAAAGTCAGACAGTTAAAAGATAGGAAATGCTGGAACTGAGACTCTGAACAATATAAGTTCCTTTTCCCATACATATGTCTTCTCATAGTCTTTAATTTTACGATCACATATTTTCTTATATGTACTCCCTCCCTCAGGGGGCTTATTAGTCCTTGTTAGTGTTCAAGAAAAAACAGGATAAGAAAAAAATAAGGTTCAAGAAAAAGCTAGCAGGGAAAGGTAGCCATTTGCGGAGTCCTTGCCTCATTCCTTACAAAAGCTGCAAAGGTTGTATGCATGTGCCTCCTTTTCTGGGTGGCTGACTTGGTACCCCCATAAATCCTGATTGGCAGACATGCTGAATATGCACAGCAGTAACTGAAGCTAAAGAAACATTTGAACGTGCAGAGCATTTTACATACTACCAAACCCAGTGAAAGATGAGGTCCTGGGGTCTCACACTTAAAATAATCCTACACTTCAAAGCGGGGGAAACACTTCTCCCTCTTCCAGGGACAGTGGAAAATGTATTTGAGCAATTACAAAACAGCCAGGCTACCGTGTTATGGAGACCCACATTTACTTGTTCTGTGCAGCACCACGTGGGCATGATGCAGCAGGAGGGGAACAGGACACACTGTGACCCAGCAGCAGCAAATACCTGGGGAAGCTGTTGGTGCTGTTGCACAAACTAGCAGACGGAGGCAAGCGCCAGGGGGGAGACAGCAAAGGCTATTCTGAAACAAAAGAGCAGAATTTAAGGCCTTCCAAACAGCCTTACTTTGGACTGCTCACCATTCTGTGTGCTTACCTGTGGCATTTCTTCTTAGGTGTATATGGTTTCTTAAGGGTCAAGGCAAAGCATGAGTGCCAAACACTGGCAATCAGGAATGTTCCAGAGCTTTCCTCCAAACTAGCTGAACAGTGCTTTGCCTTGAGACATCCTCAGCATCTAGGTCACAGCGAGTCAACCCTCCCTAAGCTGCAAAACACCCCCTCCTTCGTCATGTAGAGAGCTGTGGATGTGTGCCACATAGCCTGGCAGGGCTCAGAGTAAGGATACTGGCCAAGAGTTCCACAGCTTGGCTGAGGGATGAGCTAGCAAGGAGGATAGGGTTAGGGTTAGGGGTGGACAACAGGACAACAGGACAACATCAACCTAAATCTCCTTCCTACAACAGGGAACAGAGACTACCCAGCAGCCCACACCCAGCCATCGTCACGCACACACCTCCACGTGCTGTCCTACTTTCTTAACTAGAAAGTCCAACCTCTCCTCTGCTCAGATCTTTGCCAAACCTCCCTCTCTTCAACACATTCCCACCCTTGACAGGCTGCAGATCTTCCTTCCGAAATCTTTGTCTTCTCTCAGTGGGTCCTCCCTCACAAGCCCTAAGTATTCCTGTCTCTCACACTTCATGCATTCCTCAGCTAACAGGGATCATTACAACACCTCCAGGAACAACCGCCAAAGGAAACCTCTCCCAGCAAGGCCAATCTAAAAACCTTAAGTCTACAAGCACACAGGAATATCAGTTCCTTTCAAAGGTGAATGGCAGGTACATTAGGGTGAATTATACTGTGACATCCTGGCCAACCACCTCAACATCCTTTTTGAACACCAAAGCTGTCAAAAGTGAACCAAAATGGGCAAAATGTCTCTAGCTTGTCTCAAAGACAGCATTATAAGACCATCTCATCAAACGGACCTTCAAAGCAGATTGCTCTCCTTATTTTCCAGCTGGGGGTTTCATACCACAACCCAGCAGCTGAAGGTTGATAATGTGAGACTGCAGAGCCACTACCTCACCCTAGGTTTCCATTCCAATTCTGCTTTTGTGAAAAAGAGCAAAAGATAAAGATACTAATACAACTGAGGCTCAGCAAAAACAAAGCCTTCTTGAGGCAAAGATGCTTTTCCATCTCCATGGCTTCCTCCTGCTGCTTGCAATCACTGGGACAAGGCTGCTTTAGTCAGGTTTCCAGAGTCCTGTAATGGAAACCATCTGTCCCCATCCAGATTGCCCCAGACATCTCCACAATTATTTTATCATCTTTCGGTCAGTTGTGTTACTCAACTTCCCAGTACTGCTGTGTTAATAACACCAGCAATCTCAGGACTGTACTCAACGTATTTTCCTAAATTCCCAACACTAACCTGAGGATGTTTGTATTGCTATTTGCCACTCAATACATAGACTTTACATTTGTTATGTGTCAAAATACGAACTTCAGGACTTGTATTCTACTGAAGTGGGCTGCATGACCCACATATCTCAATGTGAACAATTTAAGTGACTAGGGCAAGACTACTTGAAAAGCCTTCCCTTTCTTTTCCCAAGCCGCACAGAGCTAGACAAACTGCCAACATTCAACACCATCTGAGACATTCAGTTTTGCAGAACCATTTAGATGGCAATGAAGTTCTCAGTCTTTACATAGTTATCTATCTTCAGAAAGCAGTAAGAGTCACAGTGAATCTTGCCTCCACCATTAAAATAGCACCACCTACTAATTGTGGGGAGAGGTAACTTCCTCACATTTTGTATTAATCAATGTCATTATAACATAAGATACTCAGTTATTTAGTTAACAAGGTCAAATAACTGCATGTCCATCAACTATACCTTTATTCTGAAAGCTGTCTTTAAGTAACAATTAAGTCTCTGTTTCTCTAAGTGAACAGCTAAAAAGCAAGTAGCTCATTCAAATATAGTTACATAGTGTGTAACTATAGCTGGCCCTTTATTAAAAAAACCCTAATTTAATTTGGAGCCATGGCTGCCATCTCCTTCTGTCTTTGCATACACCAGCTTTAACAGGTCCTTTGGGGAGCTTTCATGGAAGTGGTAATAGGTGTGGTAATTTCCACGTTCTGTTTTCTAGTTCAGAGAGTAATTGAATCCAGTCACTACTGCGATATCTTTCTGGCAAATCTTTGTTGGCCTCCATGAAACGAGTTGGAAGTTTGATTTCTGTTCTCTGCAGGCATGTCTGCGTGATACAGGTGAACTGCTGTTAACTGGCAAATTGGAGGCAATTTCAGCGGAGATTCCTAGGCTTAAGTAAGTGCAAGAACAGAACTTTCACTTCCAGAGAAGTCTCATCTTTAACAGTCCTGAGAAATGACAGGACCAGATTGGAGAGTTTGGATTTCTGCTGTTGCAAGATGCTTTGAACTCTGTTTTATTAAACCAGCACTCACATGAAATGACTAAAAAAAAAACCACCCTAAGTCATTATGAAATAAAATGCTGAGGCAAAACAAGCTTTATCACTCCCTAATACTGCTTTCAATTTCTGCTGCACTTTAATTGGAATACATAAGTATTTTATTTCCTATGACAGCAACATTCATTAGTCTTCATTCTGGTTACACATGTTTAGCCCCCCAGGACAGCAGGCAGTGTAAGAGCATCAGCCACTGACAGACCACTAGTGGCATTCCAGGCAGGTCTGTGAATTCTGCCACACAAGACAATTCAGAACCAAAATACAAGGTACCAGGTGAGTAGAGGCTAAATGTATGACAAGGCTAAGATTAAAAATTTTATTTTTTATACAAAACAATAATAAATCCAAGCAGGTAATGAACTAAGTGTGTCTTCTCATTTTCCATCTTCTCTTCTCAATAAAGTCTTTCCACAGTTCAGTGTTAAACCACTCCATATTCTGCAAAAGCTATGACGTTTCCATCTTGTATCCATGTTTTTCTAATTCAGCTCTGTATAGAAGAGAGACAGATATATTGAAACGTACACAGTACTGTTAGATGTGTGGTTTTTTTAAAAAAATTAAATATACTACACAATATACAATCACTTTAAATAGCAATGTCATACTGCTTTTTTATTCATACCAATGACCTTAACCTTACTTATTCTGTAATTCTTGAACTCCATTTTTTTATCTTAAATCACTATAAATGACTTCTCAGTGAAAAATTCAAATATATTTTTAATCATAGTTATTGCCCTCTGACCCACCATATGGCACAAAGTAGCACCTATGCACCTGCAACATCTCCAAATTCATTAGAATAACCAAAATATTATCTTACACATATTCTCAAGAATCTTGTACATTATTCTCAAGACTTCCTTAAGCAAGCTCACTATTCTATTTGACTTAACTGCACGTGCTTCCAAAATAATTGAAAGATTTTTTTTTTTTTGCTTTCAGAATAGCACAGTCTGGAATTTTTATTCATGTCTTGGTGCAATACACCTTGCAGGGAACAATTCTGAGGGAAACGATTGCTTTGTTGTCCTTAGCTGTGGCCAGGACAACAAGTCAAGAACTACAACTGTTATCACTCCTGCCCTGCCACCACTCTGCTTCTCACCTGCCTCTGAACACACCAGTCAGGATGCATCCTGTTTTATCCAGTTTCATCCTAGCACATGTGTATCTAGACACAGAAGTACAACTATCTAAAAATATTTTGGGCTAGTTTGCACATTTAGTACTAGGACTTTAAAAGTGGAGGACTGCAGCATTTGCTTTCTAGAGATGGAAGAAACAGGCTACAACAAGGCAACACTGCAAACCACTATACCGTCACCAATACTGCAGGCTGCAACTAAGGCCAGTTACACAAAGTTTGTCTAGATCAACTACGTCTATCAAGAATTATACTATTTCTTGAAAGTCTGTTTCATTACATGTTTTCTAATATTACTATTTAACTGCCTTTGAACCATATATGAAATAACTATGCCAATAATTTTTTACACAGAAGACACAAAAATAATTGCTTTCCCTGGAGTACAAGGGAGATCGACCCAGGAACTGTTTAAGCAGGCTGTATTACAGACAGTTTGCTCTTCATGCATCATACTGAGGGATTAATTATAAAATCTGGCTTTGTTCTGAATGCTTGAAACAATTTAAGTTATAATTATGCGTCAGTAAAGGATTACTGAAACTGCAAGTGACAAAGAGGATTAAGCAACTGGTTTAGAGGTACACAAATTGCTATCACTTTTTTTAAAGCATGTAATTAACAATTACTTTGCTGTTGTTGCTCATAAACAGTATGTTCATCAGATAGGAAAGAACCTTAACGTTAATACAGATCACTAATCTCCAGAAAATTTGCCCATTTGGACAAAGAAGAGCAGTGCTGTTTTAAAATACAGACATAAAAACTGTAACATACTTTGCACACCACATAGCACAAAGGGATAATCTTGGACGTCTTGACATTAATCTTGGCAGTACAATTCAGAACTTTCACACACACACACACAGAAAAGTCATTAGAAAAGGATCCACTCATGTTAAATTGACACAGAGTCAACTATATCTCAACTTTCCGCGATTGCAAATTTGCAATGTTTGTGTAACAGAGCAAAAGTCTGTCACCACAATGTCCTAAGGCATTTTCAGTAGAATTATTAAAAGATGAAATGCTGATCAGTACTTCAGAATCTTGTAATCTCTAAGTCTGGTTCTAAAAGGCTTTCAATAGAAAAGCAAAAAGTAGAGCTTTCATTTATTTCCATTTCAGATATTTTTATTTTTTTAAAGTAAGGAGATTTCAAATCTTCAGATATTAACTAATCAGCTCCATTTAAAGTATTTTACCCATCTTCTAGAACAGAAAGTTGAAATAAAATTACCTTAACTGATTGGAGAAATCATCTTCTACGTTGTCATCATCCCAGTTGTCTTCCCAGACATGTGCATCTTCATCTTCATCTAAACCAGTCCAATCTAAAGACAGAAAAGCAGGTCTAAATATTGTATGCTGCACAGTTTTGGTACCATGTCTTACTGACTCATTAGCTCAGCCACAGGGAAAGGCAGACTTCTGGTAAATTTAACAGAGAAGTCTGGATCACATTCAAGTGTTTTTGAGTCAGATCTAAAACACATCTCAAAATTTCGGTAACTACAACAAAAATGAAACTTGGTGAAAAAAAGTATTACACACACATCATAGCTTGCAAGAGTAAACAGTCCTAAGAGATATTTTGCATACTTATGGATAAACTGTAGCATCATCCTTACAGATTTGTATTTAAACACCTTTTCCAGATTAAAAAAGCAAATATGTATCAGATGCTTTTGCCGACACACAGACACATTCTCTGTTCCCTCAAATCAGATGCAGTCAGTCTATGGACAAATTACAAAAAACTATCTGTTGATGCAGAAGCAAAGGCAAATTGAGACAAGTATCTGCAAACAGCACTTGATACCTGTAACCAGCTATTTCTGGGTTCCCAAGACAGCAAAAGCTGTCTTGCCCTTATAGGGAAACACTTTATGTCCATTTACAAACTTTATTTATATTTTTTATATAATAAAGTAATCTGACACATCATCCTTGACAAATTACTCATCACACACTCAATGCTTCATTATTAGAAAAAAAATAAAATCAAACAAAATAATTCAGAAAAATAACGAAAATTAAAGGCTCAGAATCACTATGAAAACATACGTTGGCTTACTTGATTTTTTTTTAGTTTCTCAGTTTATTCCTACTGAAAGACACACAGTTTTTCAAACGTTAAAAAAAGAAGCTCTCTAATTTTGACACTTGCAACTTTTTATTTCTCAACATCTATTACTGTATTTAAAGAGATAACACTGTTCTTCCCCTTTCATTCTAGAAGCCATCTGCTGCCCATGCACAGAAAGCTTTGAGGACCATGGCCTAAAGGAACATTAAACACCAATGGAGCTATGGGGGGAGCAGGGAAGAAAGTTAGTGGGGTAAAACATCAAAAACTAATTTCCTCTGAACAGCTAACTTTCTAAGAATGAAGCCTGGTCTTTGCATTTTCTCCTCCTTTTTCTAACACTGACAGGCAACAAAATTAATATTTGAGATTCACCAGGACAGGAAAATCCATTTGTCACTGATTAAAGACACACGTGTGGAAGGCATTACGATTAAATTTCCCTACTCAAATAAATTATATAATGGGAAAAGATGAAGGAGCATAGAAATTGCTGTGAGAGCAAAAGAAAAAAATGTTGTATATAAAAATGCATTATTTGGATTCAGTCGTATTGCTAGTTGCTCAAAGGGAAGGGCTTATCCTTTACAACCACCTGCAATAAGCTTTGCCCTTGCCAATTTATATTCCATTGATTTTTTTTTTCAAAAAAGAAACAACTTTACTGATTAACTGGATTTTGAAGAGAGAAAAATAAAAGCTCAAACAACTAAAAATTAACACAAAGTCAAACTTTTCTATCTACAAACATATAAGTAGCTCAGACAGAACTACAAACTTGGAAAAAAATCTCCCAGTAACTCATATCCAGCACAACAAACAGCAGCTTCAGTCACAGAAGATCAGCAGGGCAGACTGCAAAAAGATGCTCCAAATCACACTGAGTAAATAGGAGTCAGAAAGGTCCATCTCATCTTCCTTGCTGGGGTGGGGAGGAGAGTCAAAGTAAAGCCTACATTACATTCTCATCCCCGGAGGACAAGATTCTGCAGCATCTGTGTATTGAAACTATTACCCCAGAACTGTATAATACAGTTACTACTCCCTGCTACATTATATGCCTGTGACTAAACTAAAGCAAAAAAAGGCAGAGCATTAACTGGGATTGAAAGTATTAAGATCACTTAAGAGTCCACTATGATTAAGCATTACTAATATACAACAAAATTATAAACTTGTATAGCTGAACTCTTTAAAAATATATTTTTATATGCTGATCACTGATTTGTTTTATTTTGTACTTAGGAAACAAAAAACAATTTTTAGGATTTTAGGGTTCTTTATCCCCCGCTCTATCATTTTTATATTTCCCACTTTACATTTTTATATTCTGAAATGCACTGTACAAAAGATTCTTAAGTGACTCATTTACATGTATTTTCCTCTATTATAGTATACTTTATGTTATACTTCAAAGTATCCTATAAAAATTGGGCACGTCTGGTTTTGATACATAACTTGATTTCATAAATTGTTTAAGTAAATTTTTAGGTTGGAATAAACCCCAAAAGTCCGTGTTTTCATCCCGTAACATAGACTTGCATTATCTAATTTCCTTTGGATAAAAACTGGATAACAGAATACAAAGTTCTTCTATTGCTAGAAAGTGATGTTTTAATTTGAAAGAACAACAATGTGGAATAGGTTTCAGCCCAGTTATCACAATTCTTTCCTAAACACTGGAGATAACAGACAAAGTGGTCTGAACACTCAACATCTCAAAACTAGAACCTCACTTGAGGATTCAAATGGACCCTTTTAGACGTTCTTACTTTCTGCAAGAAAGAACATCTAGAAGCCAGATGATGGTCGCTTTTTAATAAGTCTCTATTCCATCCAGAAAGCCTGCACAGTACTGTGCTTCAGCATTACAGCTAGAGTCAAGCAAAACTAATTTCACCTTCTGTAACAGTAAGTCAGGGCTCTGCCCAATTCAAGTCCAGAATCTCCAGAGACTTCCCCTACTGTGAATATTTAATTTACATTAAATAAGATAAACCTTTTTTTTCTTTTTAGGAAACACTAAAGAAAAAGAAAATATGGTCTTTTAAGTTTATTTTAGCTAATATCCTGACTATGTAATGAACTTAAATCACTACATGCAAAACCATAAATTTTAGCTGAACTAAAGGGCTCAGAACACCTAAGGCTTGTAAGGCCACGGAAAAACCACACGCAATAAAGACATTAGAGAAAAAAAAATCCTGACATTGCATTCATCGTGATATATATCATTTCTCATAATCCACCACTTGATAAGGACATAAAAAGTAAACATGCCCTAATAGAGATGTTTCTAAGACTATCTCTGTGAAGGGACTCTGAGTTGTTTTATTGAATTTAACTTCCTTATTAAGTATATCTGAGCTTACGAAAAGCAAACCAGCATATACATATCTGTGCTTCAATAGGTAAAGAGACTAAGAGTAACTACAGAGCGCAGTACTTCATTTGCACTCATTTTTCCACCTTACGCTCAGTTCCCGGCCCTCGTCCCTCCTCTGCCTTGCGATTCTCATCTCCAGTGTCAAAAAGCAGTAAACTTCTCCCGCATTTGTTCCCAGCCCTCTCGCACAATGACACAGCACTTCCAGCGCGATGTGCCCAGCGCCGTGGCACCGCCACAGAGCCGGGCACGGGCACCGCGATCGATCGCGGCCTGCCGGCGCTGCAGCCCCGGCCCGGGCGGGGCTGGGCAGGGACCCGCGGGACACCGGGGAAGCTTCCGCGGGGCTCAGCCGGGCCCCGAGGAGCGGCCGCGGGGAGCCGCGGGCAGGGCCGGCGCACACGGCGCCCCAGTGCCGCCGCCGCTCCCGCCCGCCCCGGCCGGCCCAGGCCGCCGCGCTCCCGCCTGCAGGCCGCGGCCTGTCGCGTCCTGCCGTCCTGTCCTGTCCCGTGCCGCCCCCGCTCGGCACCTTCAGCCGGGAACTCCTCAAACTCGTCGTCCTCCTCCAGGAGCCCCAGGTCCACCGGCTGCTTCTTCTCCGACATGCTGGGCCCGCACCGCGCCCCGCCGCCCCGAGCCTGCTGCGATCCCGCGGCCGCCGCCGCGCCTGCGCCGCCGCCGGGCCCCGGCTCCGGCCCGCGCCTGCGCCCTGCGGAGCGCGGCTCTGCCGGCCCCGCCCGCCGCTCCGAGCCCGGCGCGGCCGAGCCGGCGCTGAGGCGGCCCCGCGGGAGCTGCTGCCGCTGCTCCGCTCTCTGCAGCGCTGTGGGACGAGCGAGCTCGTTCCCTGCAACGTCAGACCGAAGGGCACAGGCCGCTGCCGCTACTGAGCGCCTCTGTTCTCTACTTTCTTTAATTATCGGTTTGTATGCAGGCAGAACCTATCGAGTATCAGCCTTCAGTCCTTAATCTCCATGTTGAAGTTTTTTCCCTTCTGGATTTTAAATGTAGTGTTCCAAACCGCCAGGACAAGGTTTGGGTTGCACATTAGGAGGAGTTAATTCACAGAAGGAGTGATGAGACGTCGGAACGAGCTGCCTTCCGTGGAGGTGTTTAAGGAAAGCCTTACCGTGGCACTCAGTGCCGTGGTCTGGTTGACAAGGTGGTGTTTGGCCGTAGGTTGGACTCGATGATCCTAGAAGTCTTTTCCAACCTAATTGATTCTGTGATTCCGTGAAAACTTAAAACTAATTTGCTGTGTTCTAAATTCCTTGCCCATCACATCAGAGAAACAAGCAAGCAGCTTGAGAGTTTTATTAAGCTATTCACTAAGAGGCTGTTTCATGAAAAGTAGAAATGCTACAGGTTTTTATTATTCCAAAGTGTATTTATTTCACTTAAATCTAGATTCTGTTGATGATTTCAACAAAGGCAAAGTGCAGCACTTACTAGCCTGAACAAGTCTGCGTGGCAGCACCAGTGGCTTCTCTCCCAGCAATCACCTTATAACAATACTGCCAGTTTGGTGGAGGAGCTGGGATGTGTTCCCTTGCTCTGTGAGAACCTGATTCACAAGGCAATGACTTGCTCAGCTGGGTTATATATACTTTGTCCTAGATTTACAGTCAGGGAAACAACAAAACAGTGGTGTGGGAATTCATATATCATTGAGTTCCAACCCAGCATAAGCGTATTCTGGCATGCAGCCACAGGTAAGGCGAGGTGGGAAATGAGCCCTTCTGCCAGGTGAAAGGTCTGATCAAGCAGTCACGTTTTAGTTTTTTGTGACAGAAGGACTGACTGACAGTGATGACTGTGAAGTTATGAAAACTCTGGTTTAATAAATCAGTATATGAAATCTAGTAATTTAGCTAGGATTTTCAGCAAGCTATGCATTTTGGAATAATAGATATATTGCTCTAAGAGAGTACAAGATAAAGTCATAAACTGGATAGGGTGGATATCAAAAGCTTGTACTGATCCATGATCATTTATTTACTAAGGCTCATATTCAAACCCTCTAGTTTTTGCCTAACCTAGAACTTGACTGAAGTATGAAGTCTGGATTACACCTGGGAATAACAAGATACTCAGTTGCACCTAGATTATCCAAGAAAGAATGTAACTTGGGAACTCCTATGGACAAGTAGCTTCAGGTATCCCTGAAGCAGGAAGCAGCCTGAACTTGTTTCATAGACTTTTCCTACATATCTGCTGTAGAGAAAAGATGCAAGAGTCCTTTCCACCCCTTCTTCCTCTTCCCTCTGTGCCAAGCTGCCGGTTAGGAAATGCCCATGAAAAGAAGAATCTCTACTTCCCAAGAGAATATGGCCAGCCACTGTGCAGTGAGATAAGGAAAATCAAGGACTCCTGAAGCAGTGTCTTACTGATGTAGAGTCTGACCAGAATCAGTGTCAGATTTGAGGCCTCCTGTACATTTCCCACCTGTGGAGCTGAGTATTCCTGTATCACCAGTTAGCCAAACTTAATCTTCTGTTGCCACAAAAATCTGTAGTGTCAAATTCTCCTCCTTTTATTATAAATCTCAGATTTTTTGGTGGTTCTTTTAAATGTGTGGTTTCTGGAGTTCTGTCATTAAATAAGGAGCTTTGCTCTTGTTTCACCTATTTTATGTGTAAGATTGCTGTCAAATCATGATTTCAAAAATAAAAACTCTAAATCCATTGGTTTAAATCCAGTACCCCAGGTTTTGTAATCCTATAGTTTCCCTGGCTTGTCCAGCCTTTTTGGGAGATGAGTGCATGAATGCCGCCCTCACTGTAATTCCCCAAACCTTTTAAATCTTTGCTAGGAGGGTCTCCAAGGGCATAGATATCTGCCATGTTGTGTTTTTCTCATCAAGGTAAGCCCATCCTCTGTTGCCTGAAGGACATGATCTGTGAAGCATTCTCCAAACCAGCCTGCTACACCTTGCAGGAACAAATTCCCAGAGGGCAAAGCAACAAGGCTTACCTTCAGATTTCCAGTGTGTCCAAGCTGGATTTGACCTGGTGTGAATGCCGAGTGTCACAACCAACAGGGCATTTGCTGGTTGTTTGGGGATCAAACTCCTCCAAAGTGTAATCGGGTATTTTCACTCATGGTGGAGCAGATTTGACAAGTGGACAACTCAGTCTGCAAAGCAAATAGCTGGCTGAGCTCAGCTGACTGAGCAACTCAGTCTGCAATAGCCTACCAAGGAGAATGTCCTGGCAGGTGCTGGATGGGTATGACATACCATATCCCAGATGTATGTTCCTAACAGCCAGACTATACAGTAAGCAAATAGAAAGAACTTATTCTCCTGCAGGTTATAAAACACTGGTTTTAGTGCCAGTCTTGTGGCTGGGATTTCTTAGCAGAGGCACGGGATTAAATCATATTTCCATTAGGTTTCTTCCTGACCTTCTTATGTAGCTTCCAGTCTGTAGGCATTGTATATCCCACACTTCATTGCCTCCAGGAAGCATGTGAGAAACTCACATTTCTGCAGTGAGAAAAGATATCTTCAAATTCTACAAAGTATCACAGCATGTAAAAATGTGGTGATGCAATTTATAATACTCAAGTGTTTTGGGGGACCCCACCCCAAGGAATAATTTTTATTATTTAGGGAAAGTAGTATAAGGATTCAGCTGTCCAGAACAGATTTTCCAATGTGGAAAATTTGCAGGAGGATGTAAGCTCCAAGTATGATCAGAGTTTGATAGTTTCTGGATGGACCATTAAGAATAAGAGTTGCATTTCAGTATCTGCCCTATGCAGTCAGAGTGGGGAAAGGCCATGGATACCTCTAAAGAGCATACTGGCAGTGATTTTCATTTGATCCTTCTTCTGTGGCAGTCCCAAGACTGGCAGCAACCTTTACAAGCCTGTATTTCACATGGACACAGGACACAAGGATCAAGGATTACGTTTTGATCAAATTAGGGAAGGCACTCCCTGCATTCCCAAAATAATATAAGAGATCTGCTTTCTTGGAGCTGCAGCCCCTGCACAGCACATCAGCTACATGCTGAATAGGTTGTTTTCCAAGACCAACAGCCTGACAGTATTGGGTGCTTCAGCAGAGATATCTACATGCCTGTTGCATGGAAATTAAAGGGAAAAATTCCTATAGATTTCAGTGGTTTGGGATATGACTGGCTCTATTTAAAACCTTTACTTAAGTATACCCTTAACTGGTAACATGTTAGAAATAATTGAACAAGACAATCCTGAGTAATTCATCAGTGCCTCTATTATTCTTTCTAGAGTTGCACATCAGCTATTTACACAATATGATTTGTTTTAATTTTTTTATTCAGCATGTTTTATGCATTAGTATCAGAAAAGCCTGTCTTTCTCTTGGCAAATGTTGCTGCAAGTTGTCTAGCAGGGAGATGGATTATGTAGATTTATTTATTCAGAGTGTAATTTACATAAATGAAAAATGGAAATAAATCCTCTTTTCAGAATTAACGCCTTTTTTTTTTCCCTTCAAGGTGAAATAAAAAGTGTGCGTAGTCTACTCATTAGGATTTCCAGATTTTTTTTAGGTGGTCTATTAGTCATTTCAATGCCTGGGCCCATTTTCTTTGATTTGGATGCTTTAATGTCTGAAACTATATTTTTGAGGCTAAGATTAAAAAGAGATAATAGAACAGATTGGAAATTAATTTGCTTAGAAGCAGTCAAAGGTGTCCTGTTGAAAAAAATCTCAAAGCCATATTAAGCATTTTAGATATGTTGTGCAAACTGTTGTTTTGGAGGCCTGCATGGTTCCAGGCTACCATACAGTGCCTATTTAGAAAAACCCTGTACAGCAAAGGAAATTGGCATTGTATGTATTTGATCCAGCTGTGGATCAATATCAAGTGAAATCTGGGCAGAGACCTGCATCTAATGGCCCACCAGCCCAGACACATCTGTCTCAGATCAGTGGTGCCTGCAAAGCTTATCTGGGTGGGAGAGGGATTGTCTTATGGTCCAGGCTGTTAGATATCCAGGAGTGCACCTAATTCCTGGTGGGAAAAAAAAAGAAAGAAGAAAAGAAAAGAAAAAAAACAAAACAAAACAAAACAAAACAAAAAAAAAAAAAAAAAAACACAAAACAAAACAAAACAAAACAAAAAAAAAAAACAGAGGAAAGCTTATTAGCATTGTTACCATTCAAAATGTGTGAATTGCTGTGCAGTGCAGAATATCTGTCCTGTAGCAAATTGGGCAGTCCAGGCACTGGGATGCACTGATGCATCCCAGGAATCCCTTCAGAGATAGTGTTCTGCATCTCTGGATAGTGCTGCATTCCATGCTGTAGTTTTTTTGGATTAATTTGAAGGAAAAAAACATATCCTACGTTCAGTGCATCTGGAAGTGAGGAACAGATTGTCCTGCTTCTTTCAATAGCTCTGCACAGCTCTGGACCCATGGCATTATTCCTGAGGTCAGTGCCTTTGGTTTGCCACTATTTATTTATTCATGTCTGCAAAGGTCCTCTTTTTCTCTCCATATGCTCCATCATTCACCAGCACCTCCTGGTAGCCCACCCTGCTCCCACAGCCCATCCGTTCTCAGAGCTGACCCTGACTGGGGTCAGGATGCGATTAGGTGGCTGCAGATCATAAGGAATATTAATCACAAGGAACACTTAGATGTTGCTTTACAGACTTCCTTATGTGAAATATGCTGTGGCAAGCTATCGGGTTACCAGTGGCTGAAATAGAAACAGTTCTCTCTTTGCCCTTGACAGTCAAAAGAGGGTTTGATTTATTTTCTCATTTTCACTTGGTCTAAAGGCAGCTGGGCAGTATTGCTGCAAAGCTCTAGCTGTGTGTCATTGTAATAGGGGCAATATGTTTGTTCACTTCTGCTCTCTTCCTCTGTCTAATTGTTCTATTGTCTTTCTGTTTTCTCTCCACATTGGGGCTGACAAAATGTCTCCTTGGGTTTAGCCCTCTAGCCAAAACTTAACGGGCTCCTAATCAAGAACTAACACCACCAGCAGGCTATTTCCTGCCTTTGTTTACCATTTCTGGTATCATCTTTCTTCTCCTCTCAGTCCATCATTACAAATTTTCACCATTATTTTCCGTTGACTATTCCTCTGTATAGGGTGCAGGAAGCTTCCTAAATATTGTTCCCCTTTTGTTTTCTGGTCACTTGATTTCTGGCCTCTCAGCTCTACACCCTGGAAGAGTACCAGATACATCTAGAACCAAATTTTACAAAGCCAAGTAGCCCTGGGATAACTGCATATTATGCATGTAGCTCTATCAGCAGAATGTTTATTGCAGAACCTTGATGCAAATTGTAAGGATATTTTGAATGTAAAAGGGGTGACAACAATGTAAATAATCATTAGGTACCTTTCACCATAACTTGAATTTCCATGTAAGTATCAGGATTGTCAGGGTAAATTCAGTTGCCTAAACAAACATTTCTAAGGTCAGTTGAGATGCCCTAAAACACAGGGCTACCTGATTCAACTGGCTGGGAGACCCTGGCCCTCCCGAGCTGCAGCTGGAGATGGGGCAAAATACCCCAGGGTTTCCAAAATGGCATCAGTTGCCTATGCTTAAGGGACTGAATTCCTATCATATGTTGAAATGACTGTGTTTTGTGCTCCAGTGTCTTTTTCATGTTACTGCACAACTGACTTACTTATTCTGCCATGGCTGCCCTGAGAATAGTACACTGTGGCAGCCTCAACAGGAGAGGTTAGCATGCAACACTGCATATGTTCCATGACCTGTTGGAATCAGTTGAACAGAGTAGGCCTTTTTTTTCCACCTTAAATATGCTTCTACCTTTACCTATCATAAGGTGGGTCCAGGATGAACTTCAACCCAAATGAAATCAAATGTTGTAGCCTGGGAACAATTACTAAGCATTATTTCTGATGTTCATATGGGTAAGCAGGGCTATTCATTAGCAATCCTGGCAAGCTGTGGGGCTTGCTGATACCTAGACTATTTCAAGAGCAAGAGTAAGGCCACTGAACTTGAGGCCAACATCACCTAAGAGGACTTCCTCAGACAGCCCCTCTGTACTTTCAGCTCAGAAAATACATAAATGGGCTGTTCAAGGTTGAGATTCAGAGCACCTGGGTTTAAATATCAGCCCTGAAGTATAATTTGAAAGGACCCATCTCATCTCTGACTATATTAGGAGAACTTGCCCATAATTATGTATGAAAAGTCAGGAGATGGAAATAATCTCTTACAAGTTCAAGTTAGAGCAGTTGTCCTTGTTGGCCATGTTTCTCTGGCAAAATTCCTCCAGGGCATTTTTAGCCCTAAGTGTATCTGTTTATCTCGCTTAGCAATCCCCCCAGGAGCTTCTCGAGTGTGTGTGGTGGGAGCTGGCGCTAGCAGTGTGTGTCACTCAGAGTGTGCTGCTGGTGTTGGCTTTGCTGTGCTGGCAGGCAAGAGTGTACTCACTGCCCTTCCAGCCCCTTGGGCCTGCTTGTTACCAGCCCTGGCTGTCATTCAGCTGTTCTGCGGTGTCACAGGCAGCACAGCCTTAATGCAGGGAATTTCACTTAGTTTAATTTATTGCAAATTAACACAACCTTTTAATTACTGATTGGTGTATTGAGGGTAAAAAAATACATATACAATTGAACAAACACTCAGGGAATTACCTTTCCTTACCTTTCTTTAGGCTCTCCTTCAGTCAAACACCTCTTCTCCCTCCTTTCTCATCTCAGCTCTCTTTGTTTTCACTGCTGGTTCCCACTTTCCCTCCCTCCCAGTCCCTTCAGTGAGGTGATGGGCAATTGAGGTCCAGGTATGTTGGTTTCTGCCCCTGAAATTCACTTCTTTCCCTCCACTCTCCTCACTTCTTACTTCTCCTGTGCCCCAGTGTAGCTCATCCATGGCCTGTGAAGAAGTGTTGTGCAGTTGGTTGACTTCCTACGCTTGTGGAAACATCTTCATTGCAAGCATGTCAGGAACACAAGATGGGTGTATTTTATCACATAGACTTATGCAGTCAGTGAAAGTCAGGTGTCTAAGGTGTGTTTTATCCTGAAGCCCTGGATGTAGCTCCCAGAGATGCAACACAGAGGCCAGCAGTGCAGGGCCAGTGTGATGCATGAGTGGGACCACCACACTGGGCCCCCCAGCTCCTGTGCTGCCAGCTGCTGCCCGGGCAGGGGGGCGGCAAGGCCACCCCAGCTGGAGAAGCAGACAGCGGTGCCCATGGCATGGAGAAACCCATAGAGCCCCAAAGCTCCTCCTCATCCACCTTGCAAAACAGAGGATACCTTCTTCCTCAGAGCTCCTGATAACTTGTCATGTCTTCTTCAGCAAGCATAGAGGTTTTGATGAATCATCTAGTGGTTTTCCACAGAAATGAATGAAGAAACACTGTGCCTCTAGCAGAGGTGTCAATTAATTTCTTTCTGAACAGGGACACTCTTGAGACCTTTTTTATCTTAGTCTTCTTTTTATCTTAGATTACCAAGTGAAGTTGATGCAGTACGTCAAATCAAAGCCACAAGGAGCAATTTTGGGCAAGTCTGAATCTTAATTTGGCTCACCCAGCCAGCTCTCATGAGTGCAGCAGTTGGCTCAGCCAACTCTGGGCCACTGTATGTACAACTGTGAAAAACTGATAGTTCTTTTTGTTTCTGTTAGATAGGAACTTATTCTGAATTATATTTCAAAGAAAACCCTCGAAATCACTCTCATTGTCATACTCTGCTTTCCAAAGCTCATAAAGCTTTTGTAACTATAATTCTTAGCCCCATCGCAAACACAGTAGCATCAGTGACACCTGGAATTCTTACAAAAACAACATCCGAGTAAACGGTGAGCATATGTCAAATGAATCTACAAACCCAAAGATTTTATTGAGAATACATATATAAAATCCTTTTGTCTACATTGTATACACACATGTAAATTAAAATACTTACTTGTACAGCATTTATTGTACAGATGAACTATACAATTAAGCAGGCTAATATGATAGTACAGTGGTGGTAATTATTATTCTAACTTACAAAGTAAATTAAAAACACGTAGGATCATCTACAGCAGTATATTACAGCAAAAAAGTTAGATTTGAGTCCATGGTTATTGAGGTTGGCTGAGAAAGAAAGTAAAAGATCTAAACTGATTGTCATGTGAAGGAGTGCATTAGGAAACAGTACTCTGAGTTTTACTGTTTCTGGCTTGTATCTTTTGTAATACACAATAGGGGAGTCTTTTCTCTGATTTGCTTTTAAGCCTTTAGCACAATCAAAAGCTGGAGGTATTGTAAGGAAAATCTGCAAATATCATGAAAATGCCTTGTAGTGACATTCAGGCTCTGGGCCTGATTTTGAACGATCCGAGACACCCAGAGATGGCAATGCCAAGCTCTTCTGCAGGTCAGATATTTGGGATCTGGAAGGTTGTTTTATAATCTTGTTTTCATGTCCTTGCAAATCTAGTTTTTTGGTTTTTTTGTTTTTTTTACTTTGTACTAACCCAGATTTTATTAAAACCATTCAGAACAGATATTGATGTTCTAAGTCAACACTTCTTGCTTACCAGTAAGATACATAGCTTTGGTCAGCAAAACAATTTCCAATCTTTGAGGAAACTGATAATATATTTAAAGTTAAGACAACAACAATTATTTAAAAAATGAAGTTTCAGAAATGCTGGGACTTTTAGATACTCTCCATTGCATCATTCTGCCTGACTATGGCATCATCTTTACAAAAGTTCTTGCACATTAATGGCAGATGATTCATGGGCCATATAAAAAGTCAGTGCTTCAAAAAATTAGATTTTTGTTCTTTGTATTTCATTGCCTTGTCATCTAGAGGGAAAAGTCCATTTTTGCCATTGTGTTTTCACTCAGAAGTGGTTTGAGGTGGCTGAAGTCTGAAGTATAACCAAAGCAAAACAATAAGGTTTGAAATTGCATGTTCAGTGTTTATGCAGGCTGTATGGAAGCCACAAGGAAAAATAAATTTAAACAATCACATGTAGATCTGAGAGGCAGCTGAAGCAATGGCTCCTCAATTCCCAAAAATATGACTAAATTTAGAATTATATATCCCAACCAGTTATCACATGTATGGTTTATTGGCACAGTGTAACCAAATACATCCAAATGCCTGGCTCTTCATTTGTAAGAATTTCAACCATAGCCTAAACAGAGAATTGAAAAAAATGTATATTATTTTTAATGCTGAAAGAAAAAGAAGAAGTTGACAGATGTCCCCTATGCTGTCAGAGATTAAGAATTCCTAAGTTACACAAGACTATTTAGAAACATCATATCTTTTCATACTGCTAATGACCCTCAGGGACTCCAAATATTCGCCAAGGATTCATGACAGCTGCTTTTTTGTGTATAATGGAAAACCATCTCCTCTTAAAAGCACAAAGCAAGTAGCAATTGGTATTTAGTTCGGCGGCAAGCCAAACCTAGTGTCTGAAGTACAAACCTAGTCCTGAAGTCCTGATTCTTTGAGGTATTGCAATGTGGGTTTTAGCCGCCTGATTTTCACAGAACAATGCCATGTTCCTCAAAATTTGGCCCAGAGTCTTGACAATCCTTTAACAGTATTGATTTTACACCTCTTCTTAGGGCAATTCCATCTATTCTGCTTTTCAGTGACTTTCAGGAATGTCCCTATAATATAGTCATTTTTTCCCAGCATATTAAATGCTGATTCTACAGATAGAATCATATGACCTACCTTATTTATTTTAAACACAATGAAAATCCAATTTATTTGAAGCACATATAAGAGCAAGCAAAAACCATAAATACAGATCTGCTAAAATAATGTGGGTGATCACTGGTATGATAAAATTTAGTAACCTTTTAATTTTAATTTTATATTATTAATTTATTAAAAGGTGTTATATTTTTGTATGTTATATACATATATACATATATATTATATACATGGTGTAGCTCATCTTTTGCAGACTTGCATAAACTTATTGAACAAGTGCATCTGAAACACTTATTGCATAGAAAACTTGAACTGCGCATTTTAAATAATCACTTTCAAAGGATAAATTGTAATCTTGTTTTATGGTACCAATTTATATTGAAGCTTCACTGAAATGTACAATTTTTCAATAGAGTTTACTTAATGTTAATCTATTCATTTGGGGGTAAATGAAGAATTTAATGGTGAAGTGATGTAACTAGAATATAGTCTCAAGTGGTGTGTTAGGTTTATCAATCAGTGAAAATTGTGCACTTGAGTGTAAGAGCACATGTCTATCCATATGATTCATGCAACCTCAGTTAATTGAAACCCTTTTTCCACCCTATTATCAATACTTGAAAAATAGCTCCAACCACATCTATTAACCAGTGCTTTAATAGAAGCTTTATCAGCTCCATATAAATTGCATGTATTTTGCTAAAAAGCAATTTCCCTAATACAAGGGTCAGTTCTATGGTTCACTGGAGATGTTTTCTCAGGAGGTGTTGGGGCACAACTAGATGGATGGATGGAGATGGATAGAGCTGTGAGTTTGGTCTTCAATCCGCTGAAACCCTAGCAAGGTTGGAGGTCCAATCTGATTAACACTCTCAGTCCTCATTAATTCTAACAAAAGCAAGGTGTGCTTATGATGAAAATTAGTTAGGCTTGACCACTCACACAGGCAAATCTAAATCAGACTAGAAATATGTGGTTTTAAATTTCCTATTTACAAAAAAAACCCCAAACTTTGGACTCAGGACAGCAGAATTATACACTAATATGCATGTCCTAAACAACTCTGAAATGAAAAGTTCTTCTTTCCAAAGCAACTTCTCCAAATTTTTAATTCATATTTATAATTTCCTTTGTCCCGTAGATACTTGATTCAAATGAAGAATAAATATAGGGTTTCTGCACAGCTTGGCTCAGTGTCTCCTGAGATCATGGACAATTCAGCTGTCAATTCAATTTAGCCAGTTGTCAACATCATGAATCAACAGTAGAACAAAAATTAAAGCATCTGTGAAATAAGAAAAAGAGGGATATGAGATGCTCAGCAGCATCTAATCTAGGGCTACCTAAAGCTCTCCATAGGCTTCTCTAATCTTTAAAGGCATTTTGGAGCTTTGAATCCATAGGGTTTCACCTCTCCTGAGAGATTACCCACATACAACAGATTTTGCTTTTGTTTTTGTGATCAAGTTTGTTTAATCAGTTGCATCAGATGTGAAGATACAGGTAAAGGGCAATTATGCTGGGTTATGCTTCATTTTGGGGACATTCTTTTTCATGGTTAATTGGACTCCCTTGTTCCTCAGGGAAATTTGTTGCCATCGCACAGAACAGAGCTTTGCAGTGTTGGAGGGGTCCATGGGACAGCATGACTATTTTTTTGATTACTGTTACTTCTTTGTGTAAATCTGTCCCTGTGATCTTCATCCATGATCAGTGGGCAAACCAGTGGAGCTTTGAGAATTAACATAATAAGGATCTTTACACAGTTGTATGCAGAAGTAATATAGTGGAAGCATTTGCATTACAAGTGAGCAAATAGCTTTCCTTTTAGTCTTAAAGTGCAGTTTTATGGGACCATATATTATGTGGGAAGGCAGAGCTGAAACTGGTACTTCATCTATCAAGGCGTGCTTAGTTTAGTGGTTGTGGCACAGCTATTCATAGGCAGGGAAAAAGAGCCCCCGTCACAGCCATCAGAGCAGAGCTACAGATCTGCAAACTGACCCAGGCCAGGTTAGAGCTCAACGAGATGCTAAGAAACCTGGCTTGTAGAAAGGAAATTAGGGCTCAAAGTTACAAGAAGGGTACAAAAAAAGATTTTACCGTATTTACCATATTTACAAACATATTGTTTTCATTGTCAAGACTTTATAAATTATACTACAGTGGGCGCACAGGGCAAAACCATAGCTGAAATCTACCAGAAATCTTTTTATGCAATGAAGAACTTCCTTTTACAGTGGGGTATTTCTTCACTGAGAGAAGATCATTGCTATAAAGAGTAGGTATTTATCAATTTTCAAAGGTCTTGGCCCATGAAAGCTAGTGTTAGATTTGGAATTTCTCTTTTGTTGCCAAGGTGACAAACACTTATAAATATACCACATAGTCTAATGTGCTTTTAACTTAGTATTTTTATGGCTTTTAAATCAGATACCATTAGCAAATATATTAGGTAATTTAGCTGAAAGACCATTTTCTACTAACACTTTTTGTTACATTTCCCCAGGTACTTCAGTAAATGTCTGTTGTGACATTGCAGTCCTGCCAGGCTTCTAGCATATAAGGATACATACAGTACATCTGGTAAGAATTAACATATTACCTTAGGGCTTTCTATTTTTTTTGTATTGACGATTACAAATTGTATAAAAGAAGACAAATACTAAGGATTGGATCCTACAGTCCATTGACTTCAGAGGGAACACTGTGGGGGTAATGACTCTGGGATTGGCCAGAGGCCATACTGTGTGTTGGTTTTTTTGGCTCCTACCTCCCCTTTTTATAACCCAGTAACGAGGCTGAAAACACAGGGGAGACCATAACAGCTCCATAGCTGGGCAGTTCCATCTGCAAAGGAGAAGCAAACAAACCAACAAAACCTGCCTGGGTGTTTTCTTCTCTTTCATGGAGCTGAGGGCCAGAGGAGACCTTTGCCATCATCTGATGTGATGCCCTTCAGGACACCAAACCAAGGAGCTTTCCTGCCAGGAAACCGTCTGGCAAGCATACAGGCCAGGTCTTGGACAGAGCATGGCTTGAAGGCGACTAGCTTGGAAACTGGTGCTAGCAGATGATGTAGCAACATCTGCAGGAGCTGCTTGTGCACAGGAGGCAGCTGCACCTCAGGAGTCTCCTGGGGTCACAGGAGAGTGACCTCCCTGTGAACAGGTGCTGCAGGTACCAGTAGTGGAGCTATGAGAGAGCTCAGCAGCAGGACTGGGACTGGCTCTGCAAGCAAAGATGTACAGGGCCCCTCTGACTGCACAGAACCTTGCCCTGTGCTTTTCCTGCTACAAAACCACATCTGGAGGCAGGGCCTGGGCTGGACTCTACTCCCAGGACCTCCATCTCATGCCAGAAGTCCCATCCTGCACCAAGGAGCATCCTGGTTGGGAATGCAACCATATGAGCAGGCAGGGCTGGAGAGGTGGGGTGCTGACAGAAAGAAGCAGTAATTTCAAAATACAGTTTTTAAAAAAAAATTGACAAAGCTCTCCAACACTGAGGATTAAGCACCGTTCATAAACCAGTGAATAGGCTTCCTACAATAGCAGTATGTTAGATTGGGTGGAAAAGTCCAATGGAGAAGCATCCAGGAAACATCTTTCATTCCTGCACATTAAATTTAATCTTCCACCCCATCTTTTAAGACTTCGCATTCATCTACTAAAAAAAGATGTTAATCTGAAAGAAAAAGAGAAGGGGAAAAAACAACCCCAGTCTGCTCTAACAGTTTGCTTGGCAAAATGGGAGAGACTTGAGGAGTGAATTGTGTGTGAGTTACAAAGAGCCATCCTGCGCTGTAGACACTGGGCCTGTATTTGTCACTCTCGCTCCCAGCCCAGCACTGTCCCATTGGCCTCTTCATTCAGCACAGCTATCTGTCATGAAGAATTTAAGTTTCATATTTTCATCTGTCAGTTGTGAAAAGGCCTGTCAGCTGAAGCTTACACTACCATTTGCTAAAAGGCCTATAGCCCATGCTGACAATACACTCTTATATTTGTGCTTCCAGGCTCCAGATAATCCCCTCACTTTCCTCCACAGCAGTCCAGTTATGATGTGGCTTAAATTGCATATTTTGGGGGGTTTAAAATCCAGATTTTGCTGATAAATGCTATCAGCAGGAATGAAATGAAATACAGCATGGTTTAGCTCCTATTACCAGCACTTTGTGAGACGGTATTCACATTAAACAGGTGAATATCTATAATGTCTACAGTCACAGGAACTAAATGTAGGAATGCTAATATCAGCTTTTATCTGCTTTGTCTCTTAGCTATCCCTGAAAAAAACCACCCATCCTTCAAACAGGGCATTTCCCAGTCTTTTTCTTTAATTTGATTTGCAAAGGGAAATAAGATAACCAGTTCATTACAAATCCACAGCCAATTGTTTTATGCTCCAAGATGCCACCAAATTATCCATAAAATGCCATAGAAGGAAGAAAGTGTCTAAATCCCCAAAGCACACTTCAAGCTCCAACACTTTTCCTGTAAGACTGTTAACAAAATTACCAAAATAAAAAGCTGGTCACCAACACATCTCAATCTGATGTGTGTATATGAGAGTAAGGAAGGATACAAGGAGTTGATCTTCATACCTGTAATTTTAGGACTGCACAATTTTGATTCTCAGATTTAAAGAACAACACAGCAAAAAGTGAAATTGTTACAGAAACTCAGTTTCACCTGAGGATTGTCAGGGAACACAGCACAGTAACCCAGGTACTGTGGTACCCAGGTACAAATGCATTTGCTGTCTTGTCTCGAAGAAATTTCTTGTCTCTAAGAAATTGATTTTCCAACCATTATGCAACCACAAAGAAATCATATCTTTAATTCATTATCATTACAGGCTTTTAAATTGCCTAATTGATTAAGACACAATTGCACTTTCTGAAAAAATGTGAGGTTATGTCCCTATGAAACAACTTTATGTTTTCCTTCTTAGATGAAACATCCTTTTTCCCCATAGTTCTAAAATATTCTAATATAGTACAGTAGTACCAGAGGGATTTCTGTTTCATTGCTTTATGTCATTTGGAAACCAACTTCAGAGCAATGTTTGTCAACCTGTGGTCTGAGACAGTCTGGAAGGAGAAGACAGAGGGACTCTGCAAAAAATCAAAAAATCCTGTGAAAAGCAGTCTTACTGTTAACAGGTTTCAGCCTGATCCCTTTTTCCCTGGAAAGGGTTTTCAGGTTTTCACATTAAAAAAAAAAGTTGAGACTTACTGCCTTGGAATATCTTTTTCATGACAAGTGAGACGGGAAGGTATTTACCCTCAGCTGGCTTCTGTTCAGAAAATGAGAGCAGCTACAAGGCAGTGTATAAAGTGACTCTATGGAAACATTCCTGCACATGGTACTCCTGTGATTAAAACAACTTGTGAGTGTAGGTTTGAGCCCATAAATGTCCTGAAGGTCAGAAAATAACACCATAACACTACTGAAAAAGTTTGAAATACAGGACTTCCTTGAATGTCCTAACCATTTGCATTCAGGTGTTTTCTACTACAGCCAGCTGTGGCAAAGAATTCTCTCAATGGGGAAGGATTTTCCCACCTCAGAAATATTTTTTGCCACAGCCATATCCTTTGGCTGTACCTACCTCCAGTAGGTAAAGAGCAACCAAGAGAAAGGAAGCTGAAAGGGAGTGCTGTATAACAGTATGCATTTTTGCTTTATTAATTTACACATGTTAAGATTTTATTAAGATGGTATAAATAACAATCGCTAATAGTTAAAAATATGTTAATAGTATTATTAACAGTAGCAATGATTATTAGACATCCAATATACCTATTTTTTCTTTAATGATAGTGAGATATGGCCAAGACAATAGCAATGGAGCATTGTCTCTTCCATATCTGATTCAAAGCAGCAAGTACATCCTGCCCCAGAATATTCCTACACAATGACTTTTAGAAAAGACATGTAGGAATTAAGATAAATAGGGATCACTCTGAAAGATATGGAAAAAAGAAAGAGCAAAAGCTGGTGCAGTGCATAGATGGATTCCTGGTACATGGAGGTCTCTGAGAAGATAATCAGTGAGTTAAAGCATAATGATTTGTGTTAGCTATTTTTCTGTCCAAATGATTGAAATATCTGAGGAACAGAGGTTTTGTTTTCCTGTATGTTACCACGAGGAGTATTTTGGCTCTCACTATGTTCTTACTGTTTTTGCAAACAAGAATTCCCTTAGCATGGCATGTGTGTTGAGTATTTTAATTTTTTTTTAAATGGAAAAGACAAATATGTTTGGTTTTGGGAAATTACTACAGGAGTTACAGCAAGTGATTTGATTCCCTAAGCAATACAGACTTTTAATGTATGAGTTGCTCTATCTTGGGGTAAAAATTCAGAAAATAGTTTCACCTCACTGAAAAGCAGGTTTTTGCTCCTGAATTCCTGGGAATTTCCCACCTAAGCTAAGAGCCGTCCTTTTGTCTCTCAGGTCACTCATTCAAAGCAGGCTCATGCCTCATTTAAAGAACAACAAATGGAGGAGACAGATCAACATTTCTTTCTGCATTTCTTTTTACCTGCAGTTTGGGAACAGCTTTGGTTAAATCCAGGTTAGTGTTCTCCACAGGCACATTCAGATCAATAGAAGGGTGTCCAGTATATTTGTAGATCAAGAAAAGAGTAAGAATTACTCTGATAGAATTTGTTCTCTTTACAAGTTAGAAATACTGTCCTTTTACTACTTTAGGTTGGGCAGTTCTCTCCTCCAACTGACAGCTTTTAGGACTTTATTCCCAGGGACTGAGCAGCTACTTTTAACTGCTTTAATTTTTCTGAGTAACCAAGGCCCTACCCCTACCCTCTGTGGAGATCCTCAGTACTTAACTCAGGGTAATAAACCCATGCAGGCAGCCAGATATTTAACTACCAGCACCGCAAACACTCATCTCACAAGTCCTTTTTAAATCTCAGCCAAATCTTTCTTCCCTTTTCTGTTATTCGTATTGCAATTATTCCCTCTTCCTGCCCTCCAGTCTCTTTGAAAGGATTTGCTTGATTATTAGCTACATTTTTCTACTTTAAGTTTGCAGGTAGGTTTGACTCAACACACAGGCAGATGCCAGGAAAAAATCACTTCAGCCAGTGCAGAGCTCAAGGTAGTGACAGGAGATCTCATCCCTGGTCAGCATCGTAATCCACTGGGACCAGCAAAGCAGCTGCCAACATGAAAGACCTGATGCCCATATCTGTGAAAGCAGTGCCAATGTTCCTGTCCTCTTGGGTGCAGCTCTCTGGAGTTTCTTGGAGGAAGCTAGTGGGACTCCTAGTCCTTACTTAGTTGATCCTAGGAAAAAAACAACTACATCTTGTCCTGTACCTATGCAGACACAGCTGCTACCACCAGTGCTGGTAGTAAAATTCCTAACTTCTTCTGTACTTTCTTCATGCAAGATTTATCTTTAGTTCTATGAATATTTTATTGGCATGCCCACATTCCCCAGAAACTTCAGGTTTCTTTACTTTTGTTTTCTTGTTTGCTTCACTAGGGAATAAGAGGGCCAGACACCAGGCATTTAAATTAGGATTATACTGTTCAATCCTTCTACAGTGTGATGAAGTTATCATGGCCAGCTCTGTGGAGTTATCACCCCTCTGACCTTTAGGATCTATATCGGTTTTGGTCGGACATTGCAGCAATGAACCTTCTTTGTTTCCTTTATGGGCAGGATGGCATGTGCCACCAGAAACAGAATGACCCCAAAGGAGAGACACAGTAGGACCTGTGTGGGAAGCAGTGGCAAGAGCATTTGCCATCTGTGTTTCATCCCACTGCTTGGCCTTGTGCTGTTGCCAGCAGCTGTGTGGCTCAGGTCAGGCCAGACTGCAGGAAAATAGTAAGAAAAAACCACAGTAGTATTTCCTTTTTGACTTACAGAACAGTAAAATCAACAGCATGCGGCTAGGTATCCTGCTCTCTGAAACAAATAAATGGACTAAGGACAAATAACTTCAGTCCCCAGTTTTCCATCATCAGTTGATCCTGGATATTAAATGGGATGGAAGGTTAAACTGGGTATTTTTTTGTGTTGTGTGCAGCTGACAGAGAATAACAGATGAAGGTACATGAGTGCTGTGGAGCCAGAAGATTTCCATGTTGCTGCACTGTACATCCACACATCATCTACTCCAAATTACTCACTTCATGAGATGTACTGAGGTGGGGGAATTCAGAGACTCCAGCTGACAAAAGATGAAGAAACAGGCTAATTTCTCCCCCAGACAGAATGTTTATTATGTTTCTCTCACTTTGTTCTTTGAATCAGTGTTTCTTCAGTGTTTTTAAACTACACGTCTTTGTAGAAATCATGGCTTCCCACAATGTTATTAATTTCAGTTTGAGGGCATTGAAAGAGTGAGGACACAATTAATTACACAGCATGAAATAGTTAGATTTAACAGGAAACTGTAAAGCTTTATTTTTCTAAATGTTTCTCAACTCCAGCACTAAGTGAAAGTGTAAAGCAAAAGGGGCTGGACTTTTTAAATGTCAAAGTAATTTTGGCCTATCTCTGGCCCTTCCATTTGCCACATTAAAGCAGCCCTGTTATTCTGTAAACTTTATAGGCTCAGTTGGAATACAACACAGCATTTGTCAGGATCAGCTTTGAGGGTAGACAAAGTAGGTAGCTGCCTACTTTAACAAGGAGCTAGATGCAGAAAAACAAAACAAACAAAAAAATAGGGCAAATTTGCAAATATGAAACATTACTATTTGCCAGCAGTTTCCTAATCAAATTGTCCAGAAAGTGTAATATAACTCTTCAGGTATCTTTTCTGACAGTAAAGAAACCTATGGGGGAGGACATGAAAATATCTTTCTGACATAAAAGGTGTGATGTGTGCCACCTTCTGCTGCTGTGCTAGCTGAGGCGGCCTTTGGCAGCACATGGGCAAGAGGGCTGGTGGGAGCAGGTCTGCTAACCCTGCAGAGCAGAGGGCAACACACCTCCACATGCCTGCTGCTATAGAAAAACCTTGCCTCCACAAGCAAGTAGGTTTGGAATAGCTTTAGAGGGTTTTTGCTCAAAATAAACTGCCTTGCAGCCATATGTAAAAGTTTGGGGGTTTTTTGTTCTCACTTTTAGTTTTAAACAGGCTGCTGTTTTATCCCACATCAACTGCAAATTGGACTAAAACTACTGTTCTGGGTTTTTTAACTGATTTCTTTTATCTTTGCAGTTACTACACTGTAGAGAAGCGTTGCCATTTTAGGTTTCTAGTACCTGAAAACTGCAATCTTGGAAGCTAGAATCTTTTAAATGGAAAGCAAGACAGAAATGACATTGGTACACAATGGCAGAATAACTTCTGGGACCAGATATTCAAGTCTCTTAGTTCTGAATCAAGCAAGCAAATTAAGGTAAAACCCAGAGGGACAAATATACTGCACAGATCAGCTTGGAAAGCATCCTTTTATAGAAACAAACGGGGAAGTAAAACAGTGCTTTAAAAGTGCATTAAGTGTACTTTATTCTTCAGATCCGAGTTAATTCAAGCAATAAACTCACAGATTTCACACAAGTTAAAGCTTCCTACAAATCTCACAACTGAGTTCCCTACTGAACCTCAGGGGAAGCTTTTATAATGATAACTCCCTTCCCCCACCTCCAAGATGACCTGGAAATGCTTAAAGAATTGTGCTCCTAAGACTTTTTTTTATTATTGTTATTACCTGTGTTTTTCTCTGAACCAGGTATATAAAAGAGAGGGGATTTCCCCTTGCATCAATTAAAACTCAAATCTCACCTCTCCTTTCTTCCCCACAACAAGAAGTTAACCCCTGCTGAGCTTTTTTCCCCCCAAGGCATCTATAAAGCCTCACAGGTGAGCTTGCTGCAGTAAATAGAATGAATCAGCCCCAGATCTTCTAACAGATAAACACCAATCTTTTATTCTAGCCACCTGGCTTTGGACTTATCAGACAAGAAAATGGCTGTGGTTCGAGTTAGGTGGATTTTCTTCTCTTTTGCAATATTCTTCCTTTTGTATTTTCTTTCTTTTAGCAAGCACTCTTAGGAGAAAATGTGCTTTGGAACATCTTCAAGCTGGGAATTTTCTTTCTGAAAAGCCACATTGTGATGCTTTTTGTTGGAGGAAGTTACCTTGTTTTCTGTAGGCTCAGTTTCTTTCTCTAGGCTCAGCTTCTTCTTTCTTTCACTTGTCTCAAAACTCTTACTTTACCAAGTCCTTGAAATACAGATGAGTTTGTCACACCTGGACAGAAGTAGTAAGAAAATATTTTCATGAAAGTAAAGGTTTATTTGTAATTACATCTAGTTCTCGTACCTTAGGGAAAATGAAAAGCTTTGTGTGGTTTTATAGGTAAATTTGTCCTGTCTCCCTGTGGTTTTGACCATAAGAATGTAGAGTTGAGAACTGTAATAGCTCACTAAAATATTTTCTGTCCTAGATGTGCATGAATCATATAATTGGTTGTCTAATGAAGCACTTAGATATAACTAGAAGAAATGAAATGCATTAAGGAGTCTAACAGGAGAACAGGCCATTGCACCAAATTGCTTCACATTTTTATGATTGTTTTCTAGGAGGGAGTAAAGTGAGAGGATGAGAAGTCAATTCTCCAGTTCAATTTCTACCTCTTCACTGATTTCATGTTATAAGTAAGTGTTTTATAAGGCCGGTTTCAATTTATTTTCTGGTCCTGGCAGAGGGTACTGTCCTGTTGCCTTTATATTTCACCTTTCTCTCTTACCTTATATACTTTCAGAAGAACACCATCAAATAATGTCGAGTCCTCTTTTTTTTGAGTACTTCTAAGAAGTATTTCTGTGCAAAACCACTTAAAATTTTTATTGAGAATTTTGGGCACTGCTGCTGCCCACAATTTTTTCTAAGCCTATCACTGGGGAAATAAGGAGCCCATGTTTTGAGGCTTTAAAATTTGTGTCTTTTGTTTGCTGCTATTTTACTTTCTTCACTCTAAAGGGATTGGTCTTTCTGCAAAAAAACCCTTACAGAAACATTGATCATCAGTCTCATGCGCAGTGTGGGTACCAGACAGCAGCACAGATGTACTAGCTAGGGTTCATTTTGGGTGAAATTCTGGGAAAGCCACAGAAGAACAGGCCTCTATTTAACTGGCATTTTGTATCTACAAGGGAGGTTGTGTTGCTAAAATCCAGGCAGGGTAAATGTGTTCAGAGGACTGTGATATTAACTGATCCACTGCAGAATTTATAATGACTATCAGTGGTTTGTTGGTTTTGTTGTGTTTCTTAACCATTATGATATATTTAGGGGCCTTGCTATTTGTGTTTGTTGAAATCTTTTTTTTCTTGAGAGCTGCATTTTGTATTCAGTCACTGCCTGTGAATTATTCTCTGGAAAAGGAATGTTAATTGTATTTGGGACAATAGAAGCCAAAATGTATTTACATAAATAAACATTATTATTTTATGCATAAACCATTTTTAAAGTAATTTTCTTTCTCATGGAATTGAAGAGAAATATTGTCTCATTTTCTTACTTGGTAACTTAGCGTAAATAATTTTTCTACATTGCTTTTTTTGTGCAGAAAGGAAGATGGGCAGAGAAATAGCTATATTGTTTGTAATAAATGAGAATTAAAAGTAATTAGTGAAACAGGACAACTTAGAGGATTGGTAATAGAATCCAGAGCCTTTTCTCTTCCAGGTGTTCAGGCTCTGGGTAATGAACATGTCATAAATACCTCTCTGGCGAGGTCAGCAGTTTCAATGAGGTTGTGTCAAGAGTGGCAGGAAGGCGTTCATGCATGAGCACTGGTCACCGGGAGAATGCACACCCCTTGTCTGTCACAGAGAGCCAAAGACCAGGCTGTGTTATTTAGGTCAACTCCAGCCCCGTTGCCACGGGATCCTCGGCCAGGGGAGGCTGTCACCCTGTGCCCTGCCATGGGCTGCAGCTGTTTGGGGTGGCTGTCCTGAGAGGACCTCCTGGCCATAGCTCTCACTGTGTTTGTGGTGTGACTTCTGCTGGGTGTTCGTTGCCTCCCGTGGCTGTGTACAAAATGCAACAGCAAAGGGTTCCTACCAGGCCTACATGCTGGAAGAAGCAAATTATGGCTTATTTTATGCAGGAAATGTACGCTAGATTGCTAATTCTGGCACCACAGTGTAATTCTCACAGTCTGCTTCCATGTAGAAATCGTTACTTTAAGAAAACACCACACTTGCTAACCTCAATCCATACTGTCCCTGACTGAAGGGGAGCAGAGTTGGATCCTGGGTATGCCTGTCCTGTTTGAGGGCAAAGATGCTCACAGACTCGCTTAGAAAAAAAAGACATAACCTTTGTTTAACTGAGAGTTTGCATTAACATCATTAGAAGTTTTAATTCTTGTTTTGAGCCTTTGAAAGCAGCAAATAACTTGGTCAGCAGGCCATGTCCAGCACTAAAGAGAATTAATTCCTCTTTATATTTATATGGGAAATATGGTCTGTGCAGTTTCTTAGCACTCCTCAGAGCTGTGAAGGAAAGCTAATGCTTGAAGCTTAGCTGCATATACCTTTAAGTACTTCTAATTGAAAAACACAAAGCATTGTTTTCTCTTCAAGAATCAGTTCCCACTTTGGATTTAGGAAAGAATGCAACACTGAGATAATCTCACTTTTCTCATCATCCTCCTTTCATTCTTCTCCCCTCCCCAGACACAAGGTGACATATCCAAGTACTTGTCCTTTAACAGATTCTTCAGCAAGCAACAGAGCAGAAAGCCCTAATATCTATTCATTTGTAATCTGTCATTCTTAAAGTATTAAGGACAATTGACGTCACATGTCTCAGGTAATTAGAATAGTCAGCCTTTGCTCCACATTTTTAAAGTGTCTCAAACTCTTAATCAGTACATTTATTGATGTCTTTCAACATATCTGTTTCTTGTCAAGTGTGTGTTAGATTTTTAACAAATCTTGCATATTGAATTGTGCAGAAGAATTATATTAAAACTCTCTTTCTATTGCTTTTGTAATTAAATAATATATATTAGTGACAACATGGTATTTTCGACATTCAGAGTAATCAATCTCTTTTTTAATATGGAAAACTGCTCTAAAGCAAATTAATAAACATAAATGTCAGGAATTACATTTACACAAATGTTTTAGTACTTGTTTTCCCAAGTTTATATTTCCACATCAAGCAATATTAACTATGATAATAGCTAATACCATTTTACAAGCTCTAAGGGGCTCATAAAAAAAGGTTGTTGGATTTCTTCAGCTGTTAGTGATCTTAGCAAGAAAAGGCAGCCATTCTTCACCCCAGAAACCCAAGTCCTAACTTTTGTCACTAACATTGGTTTATGTAATTTTTGTTAGTTACAGGTTCATTTTGCTGGCTTTGGAGACCTCTAGGACAGGCACACCAAAGTTCAGTGCCCTCTTGCAGCACAAGAAGTCTCAGCAGGCAGTGCTCTCTTGGCATAGCAGATTTGTATTTGTGAGAAGGTCAGTCTTTAGGGATTGCCATTATTCTGTGGTGTTATAATGGTGTTGCCATTATTCTGTGGCTATAGGGGCTTATCCACAAATAAATTTCTGAGGCTCACTGTAACATTGCTTATTTCAGCTGTCCTGTTCCAGACACCATTCCCTGGAACCCTTTAGCAAAGAAAAGGCAAGTCTCTCAACAGCTGTACAATTGTTTTGGTCCCTCCACACTTTAGAGCAGTGGTTACTCAAACCATTCTGCAAACGAATCTCAGTTTGACTTCATGTACAGGACAGAAGGGGAAAAAAAGCAATATGGAATGGGTTTGGATATGAAAACAGAGTGGGAAAGCATGTTAGGCAGTGGGAGATAAATGTCTTTCATTGCCACAATTTTCTTCTGTTAACCACAGCACACCGAAAGCAGAAGAATCTTTCCACAGCAGGGATTTTGCATGAAGAACCGGAACAATGAATTCAGAACAGTGCAAAGAGTAATGGTGGTCCCTCCATCCCTTTGTCAGTGTTTGCCCTCGTGTACACCATTCTCCAAGACTTTCCTGCCTTAGGATGTGGTATATTTCAGTCCCATTGAGGGACTAGGTTGAATTCAAACTGAGAATCTTGTCTTTTGGTTCAGGCTCTTTTTTTTTCCAAATTTGACAATAAATTAATAACAAATGATGGAGAGGAATATACTGTGATTAAAAAAAAATAGGGATAGCCTGGTGTTGCCACCATCTCCTAGATGTCTCTCAGCTACAGGATCTTACCCTGTGGAATAGGCATTGTGGACAGACTGAGAACAACATGTAGACATAGACACTCCTTAAACTGATATGGTGCAGATCTTTTGCAAATCCAGCTTGTTGGAAGAAAAAGGGGGTACCTCCAGTAGCTCTTACTTTCATTGGCACTCTCACTCCTGTACATCATCTTCTTCCATTTTGCTGCCTGTAGCGATAACAAAAACAGGAGAGAAAGCTGAGTGGATAGGGTGAAATCCAACCTGAGCCTTAGTGGAGCCTCCACTCCTGTGGGAAAGATGCTTGCTTATCATAAGAGAGCTCTTTATATATAAGGGCTGGGTACCCGATTCACTACAGGAGATACAAAGGAATATGTTTGAGATATGCTTATCAAGAGCTCCCTTTTTGGTGAATTTTTTCTCTCTTTCCTTTATCTAATTTCTCTTTAGGATTTGGGTTAAGTTAGAACAGGACTGTGAGGATGTAGAAGGAAAGAACTCCTTACTGAGGAGCCTGTGCACACCATACATGCAAGTCTATGACAGAATATGCTGCAGGCATCAAATGAAATCCCAGGT
Organism: Motacilla alba alba; assembly: GCF_015832195.1. Lineage (NCBI taxonomy): Eukaryota > Metazoa > Chordata > Aves > Passeriformes > Motacillidae > Motacilla > Motacilla alba. Next base: position 24,871,949 of record NC_052017.1, read on the forward strand.
TCATAAAAGACCCAGGGGGTGTAAGGCAGCTGGAAGTGTGGTAAGTACTGTGAGCGTTTGCTCTTTCAAAACACGCGTTTGTGTCTCTCTTTGCTGAACAGAATAACTTGATCACAGACAGGCCATTAGCTCTGCCCAAGCAGCACAGCATTGCAGTTGTTTTGTGGTAATGACAGCTCTCCAGATCCAAAAAGCAAAACAAAGTCTTCCTGTGGATGGTTATCTCCATCAGCCAAGGAGATATAACTCAATACCACAGTACATTGGGTACCAAAGATTCTGAACTGTAAACTCCAATGGCTATTTGTTCATAATGGTGGAATTCTCTGATTTACCTTGCTTCTCCTTTCCTTAGAAAACACTTGTTTGGAGATGAGACAGACCACTTTCCTTAAGAAATTAATTGGATCTGCACATACATAAGTTTCTCCTTTTTGTAACATATTATTCAGCATGGAATAATTAGGAATGGAAAGGTTGCACCGAGCAGCAGAAGGGCGGTACTTGCCTCCCACAGAATCATTTCTGCCTCTTCAAAGGATTTATTTCCCAATTACTAAATTTTGAACAGAATATGTAACCTTCACCTTCTTTAGTTTGCATGGACTTTAAATATGTCTGATAATTAAGGACTGCTGCTCCATTTTGAAAATACAGGGCCCCATTCTCAAAACCATTACTATTACAAATTATCTCAGTGGAATGATGTAAAAATAACCATGATTTTAATAGACTGACAATTTCATTTAGAGTGTTACTTTCATTCATTTCATTGGAAATTACCTACCTGCATTCCTCTGGCTTCTCTGAAATTATTTTATGTGGGTATCTAAATATGCACACACTGATGTATTGCTACGTTTATCATTCTGTTAGTTCACCAAGACCCACTTCAGCTGAGCTGCAAATTCATAATCTTGCCATAGGAGAGGAAAATTGGCTTGTGCTTTTGTGGTTTATGGTGTCACCAAACCCTCTGACAAAATTCCAGCTCTCTGTTGAATGGATGTTAATCTATTATTACTCTAACTGTTGATTTCATGTTGAGATCACATATATCTATACTTCTTTTTCCCAAGAAGATACTTTAAAATTCAGTTATGATAGTAAATACTGTTTCAACTTGAGACTTTGTGACTCCATGGAAAGTAACATCTTAGTGAATTTTTAATAGATTTTGGCTTTCTAAAACATATCATTTTTTATCAAGAGGAAAAATATTGATACTGGATCTATTAAAACTTTTATTTCAGGACTGGGACAAAAGAAACTTGATTTCATAAAAATGTCCAGTGCAATTTTATCATCTATTAAAATCCATTAAATATATCTAGATTATAAAGATTATAATAATGTATATAACCTATAATAATTTATATCTAAATTATTAACCTATATCTAGGTTACACTTTTTCAAAACTGAGATTTGTAGACTGGGTCTCTTTTCCTTCAGTTACATAGCCACAGATATGAGTTATTACATGCTCTACATCTTTCAGTTCAGAATGATATTGCCATGAATCCCAGAACTAAAAAGGGGCCAAAATGGAAGCCAGAGAGTCAGGCCTTAGCTTTATCCCAGTATGGATCTGTTGACTTAACAGTTCAAAGCCTTAGAGTATGGACTCCCCCTCAGGTAGGAGCTTTTCCACATGGAATTAAGGAAAGAGGTAGGATAGGAGTTTGAAACCTTCCTACTTTGTTACAGAACTGGCAGTGTTTGATGTGAAAAGAGAGAGCATTCTTCACTTCTGGTCTAGAGGGCTCCTGAGTGGAGCAACCACGTGTAAGACTTTTAACTCAAGATGGCAGAAAACCAGCGGGAGTAATTGCTATCCTGACTTAACTCCTCATCCTCTCTCAACTGGTATCTCTGAAGCAGAGATTGGAAGAATTTAAAGTGCCAGGTGGATTGGCCCAGAAATGGATTTTAGGCTAAACTATAGTACTGTCCCATTGACCAACCAAAGGTGGTGTGGCAAAAATGAGCAGCTTTATGATATATTGCAGTGCATGTTCTTGCTGGGGCAGATCCAGCTTGGATGTCTAGAAAGCACAAAGCACACTGGAGATGTATCCACAACAAATAATGAGTGGGTTGGTGTGAACACTTTTATCTGCAGTATGTATTAATTGTTCTTTACTTCCTGACAGGAGAAGATGAGCACAGCTGAAAAGAGAGGAATGTTAGGTTATGCCTGGGGAAATGTGGAAAGCTGAAAGGCAAGGCCTTGCGCTCTTAATAGCCATTATAATAAATTAGCATATGCTACAAATAATGCATCAGAAAAAGGAAAAAAAAGAAGCTGTCTTGTAAAGCAGGACATAATTCTGTGACATGTCTACTCTCTCTAGATAAAGATTTGAATGGTTTACCCAAGAAGAAGCTTTATGCAAATGCATACTGTCATGTGAATCAGATTAAGGGAAGAAAGACTATTTATGCATGAAATCCAAACATGCTTCTGGGGAAAGGAGAAGAGAAATAAACCCTTTCTTTCACCACAAATACAATATATGTGCCATGACTAAAAAGAAATGAATGTGTCACCTCTATTACTGACACAAAGTGATTTCCCACTAACAATTAGCATGAATCATAGTGATAAAAAACTGAGATGGAAAATATCTATTAGAACACCCAGTCCACCTCCCTGTGAGTATAGGAATCTCCCTGACAATTTCTATATGAGGTAGTTCATTGCTCAATACTTTATGTTTTCATCAGTGCCACTTCACATAGGCATTTGCTAAGATGACTTTACAATAAATACCACATCTGTTCTTCACCTGCAAGAAGAATTACATAAAATATTTATAAATATTTTATTTATATAAAATAAATATTTCTAGTTATAAAAATATAGAAATAAATTCTGCTCTTCCAGAGCAACATTTTCTGGAGAGACTTGTGGTCCTGGATATAACAGGTTGTCTTTGCTTCATGAACCACTGAAGATGTACAAATTGTTCCTGTATTCAACAGCAAGCAAAGGAAGATACTTGGCTACAGTGAAATGAAATAATGTAGCCGAAGAATTTTGGGTAACACCAAACTGGACTCTACTCAGTGGGAAAGGAGCAAATGGAGGTGTTTGTGGTTGCCAGGTTTTGAGGATTGTTCTATGCCATGTTTACCCAAAGGACAGATACAACAACCCTAGGGTTCCCCAGATTGCTCCCATTAGGGAATCACCCCCAAAAAAATTTGTTCCTGCTTCCTTTTCTCCCTCCACTTGTCCCTTCTCCTGGTCTGTGTGGGACTCAGTGACACATGTCAGACTGTGCTGGCTCTGCTCCCATCAAGGATCTCTCAAGCAGAGGGCTCTCTCAGTCAGCAGCAAAACATTAGGGCTATAGACCACAATCCAGGTCTTTGTAACCAGTAGGCCAAGCTTCACTATGAATTTAGGATCAAGTTTGGCACTGATTTCTTTTTTAATAGAGTAATAGAGATATCCTATTAGAAACAGAATCGTCTGAGAGTGCCTTTGAAGATAGACAGAGTCTGAAGCAAGCCTGGAAGTTAACACACATGCAGCTTGGCTTGAAAGTCCAGGCAATGGGTTAATTTCTCTGTAATCTTGGTGTTCCCAGACTAATTGGGTTTTTATCTGAATCTGTAGGTGTCAACACCAGTGTGGTTCTCTAGGCATATTCTGTGCACTTGGAAACTGCCTGATCAGATTCTTAACTGATGTCAATTAATTTTTCCCCACTAATTTCAGTAGACAGTAATTCCTCATCCTGTGCATTTTGCATGAACCTGAGATGCTAGGCTGGACGATTTGCTGGTCCTCCTCAGGCATGTCATTATGGTATGATTCAATTCCTATCAAAGTCAACTGGAAAACTGTCTGCTGATCCCAGGGGCTGCTGAATATACCTCATGGAAGTAAAGGCTGCAAGCAAGTGTGGCGATAGAGAGCCAAATGCTTTTGTGGGAGGGTTTTTGTCTTAAAAAGGGTGTGTTTCAGATGTGTGGTGATTCTGTGTTTTTGGCATCCTCCCACATCCTCGCAGAGGCAGCAGCTCCTGTGCAAGAGCTGTTTATGTCCCGGGAAAGGAGGAATGAAACAAGCCCCCTGCATGGGTAACATCAACTACAAGTTTTGCTTTGATGCCTGTGGCTGAACAGAATTCATGTGTATGCAGCCTGGAACAAATGTGACGGCTGATCAGATGACCCCAGGTAGATAGATTTTTAAAGGATATTGTTCCTCTGAAATGTGTCAATTTGCCCCATGTGAGCTAAAATCATTTAGGTAAAATTGATCTGCTCATGGCTTTTCTGATTGCTTGTAATGATTTTTCTGGATTACAATGACCTTTAAGTATAACTTGTAATAGCAGCTCTTACAAAATTTTCAGGCAGAAATCCGATTTACTTTTTATTTAAAATAGGTAATGGGTATTTAAAAATATGAGTTCCCCAGTCCTGGCACAGACCCAATCATGAATGTCCTGATAAGTAATTCAGCACAGATCATTTTAAAAACAAGAAGTTTGCTGAACAAATATAAGCTTCCCTCAGCCCAGCATGTCTGTCCCCATGGACCAATGAACTTGCCTGTGACTCAAGATATTTTTAATTCTGCTCTGGACTTTCTCCAGGAAATCAGTAATAATTACTAATTGTATTTTTGTAAGCTAAATGAAAGGATGCATTCTTTCTTGAAATTCTCCCTTAGCTTTTGCAATTAATTATGTTGCTCTTTTGTGTGATTAATCCTTGTCTTTGTATTACAACTTCACTTAATCAAATAGTACTGTGAAGCATGCCAAGGGTTCTTAAGTGTAAAATATTTTCTCTTATTTTTGTGTCATTTCTTTCTTTTCTCTGCTACTCACATCTCTGCTAAACTTTTATCAAAGTGATGCTTTATTAAAGAACTAAAGCGTTCTAAAATCATCAGGAGAAATTTGCATGAGATTATTGTGTCTTGGCAAAGACCCCCTACCATGTGTGGAGTTACAAACAGATTTTTTACCAGCTGAAGATGTGTCCTAACATCACCAACACATATTAAGGCAGTTTTCTGATAAAACTATTTCAACAGAAGGTAAGTCAAAACCCCTAAATGACCTCAGGGTTTTTTTAAAACCTTTACTATATGACATATAGCAAAAGAAACTTACCTGACAACCTTAAATTATATATTAAAATTATCCTCTTGCAAAATGCCCACACTGGAAATGTCAGACAGACAGGAGATGGTTTTGAATGGTTTAAAGAAAGTCTTAAACACTTAGATTGCTGTGCAATTTTGTGGCAAATATTACTTCTTCCTTTCCAATCAGGGAAAGTTTTTCCCATGGTAAAAGTGGAGTATGTCTGTCATTCCAGCCTCGCATGACTGCAATATGGCCAGCATTAAAAGTCAGGAGGCTGGTTTGCACAGATCAAGGTTCTTACTTTAAAGTAAATAATTTTGTCTTCCAGGGGTTTTTGGGGGTTTTTTTGTGTTTTTTTGTTTGTTTGTTTTTCTTTGGGGTTTTTTGGGGGGGTTTGTTTGTTTGTTTGTTTTATTGTTTTGGTTTGGGGTTTTTTTAGGGTGCCGTGGGGTCATATTTCCAAGGGCTCCCCTGTATTAAAATGAATAAAAAAGCAGACAAAATCAACTTCAGAAAGGGTGGCAACATCTTTGCTCCAGGACCAGGGGGTTTTAGAGTCAGTTCTTACCAGCCTTGCAGTGGAAAAAGCCAAACTGGTTGAAACTGCAGGGGAAATGTTGTCCTTTTATCACCACAGTAGTTTCAGAGGATGTGAATGTCTACTACTATGGAAACCCTCCCTGCCTTGAGCATGGCAGATGATGGGCATTGCCCATTTAAGCTCCAGCAACCTGAACTGGGCTGGAGCTAGGACAGCGTTGGCTGTTCATCAGGAAAGCACTGAAGAGGCTCCTTGCCTTTTGTGATGGGATTACTCTCACAGCTTAATAAAGAAATAAGTGAAGGCAGTAACTGAAATGTTCTGTGCCAGTGCAACTGAAAGTGGTTAGTGAATAGACAAGATGCTAAAAGACTCAGTGCCATCACTGTAGGATGAGTCAAACATCTTGGCTGGCAAGAGCTGCAGAGGATTCCTTTGTGAAGCTTTTTACACAGAGTGTCTAATTGCAAGGAGAATAAGCAGGGAGAAGAAAAGAGAGAAAAAAAAAATTAGTTCTTTCATTAAGCACTTAATAAATGCTTAAAAGTAGCTTTGAATATTCAGATGACTGACCTGCATCAGCAGAGCATGGAGGTGTATATTCACTTTGAGCATAGTTGTAATCTCGTGGAAGTACAATACAGTACAATACAATACAGTATAATACGATATAAGACAATACAATAAAACAAATAAAAGGTGGTGAGGACTTGTAGGGCCCTACTTGAATGTGTAATGTCAGGGATCTGCTTCATGAACTGGGTCCTTTATGCAAATAATAAGTCACAAATGTGGTAAGGATTTATTTTATGTTCCTTCAAATGAAGATGGGTTGGCTGTATTCAGTATATTAAATCCTTCCTGCTGTTAAGCTTAGAGAAACTGATTCTCTTGTAACATATTTTGATTTGACTACTGTAGTTTCCAAGTGCTATAAAGCACTAGAGTAGTTTGCCTTGGCCTCACACCTAGTTACAGTAGTGCTAACTTTAAAATTGCCGAAGAAACCCACATCTGGAGTCAATTGAGTGAATTTTGACCAGCTTTGGTGGTAATATGCAAGTAATATTTCATCCTCGTGTGTATTTCACTCATCTTATAAAAAAGATGCCTCATTCCAAGACTCCTAGACATATTTCTTTGCTGTCTCATATATCAAGAGTATCAGACTAAGCAGACCTCTTAAAACTGGATATGTCCAAACACTCTCTTATCCTAAACAACGGCGAATATTTTTGCCAACACTTCCATTTCCTGCAGTGGAAAAAAAATATATAACCCCAAAGCCTTGGCCAGGTTCTGCTTTCCTTGAAATGCATGGCAAATTTGTCAACAAAACACACTCTGGCTCAGTAGTGGGGGGAGAAGTTTAACAGCTGGAATTAACCAGCAGGAATAATGTGAAGCAGGCTGAAGTTTCATATTAGGTTTAGCCTAATGCTGGGGTTCAAGGCTGAGCTTGCATTCTGATTCGCTTGTGCCAAAATCATGGAAGCGACATCCAAAACCAGAACCAGAGAACAGCCGCCTTCAGCTCTGGATTTGGCCCAAAGCCAGACCAGGGCTGCAGGCACTGGTCCAGGAATCCAGCACTGAGACACTCACAGGCCTCAGATACAACGTCTTGAAACTCCAGTTCTCTACCATCAAAAATATTAGCCTGGTGCACAGAAAGTGCTTCCATTTACAAAGATGTTGTAAACATAATTAACTCTCCTTTGCATGGACTCTGCCTCCCTGACTGGTTGCAGGGAGATGACCAGCCATATGGGAGACAGGCATTAAACTAAACAAGATACCAAACTGGGGTGTTTTTTTTTTTTTTAGTTGGGTTTTTTGGGGGGGGTTTTTTGGTTTTTGGTTTTTTGGTTTGTTTTGTTTTGATTTTTTATCTGAAGGGACCACCACTGGTGCAAGGCTCATTTCTTGTAGTGCCTTGAATAGCTATTAAAGGCAATTGTCATGTTGGACAGGCTGTGAGTTGAAATCCAGGAGTACCATGCTATTGGTGCTCCCAATGTTTGCCTCCTCCACCCCTCTCTGACATGAATTTAATGCAGGTGCAGACACAAGCCTAACATAAGGGAGCAATTTTCTGATTCATTCATGTAAGACCCTGAGGGAGAGCAGGAACAAGATGTACAAAGGTAATGTGGCATTGTTAAAAAATTAACTTTGCTTCCATTTTATGGAGCCACAGTGCTGTGTTGCTTAGTTACGTGGATCAGGAATTTAACTGTAAACAAGATATTTCACTCTTCAGTCCCTAGGGTTTTCAGCTCCATTTGAAAAGTGGTTAGAAATGAGCATTTTTTGCCAAATCCTTGGGTTGCTTCTTGCCATTACTTGTACCCTTTGTGTCTGCTGCTGCTGTTCTAGCAGTGCTGGAAGATGGAGGTTGTGGCATCCATGCTAGTGTGACCACTCTGGGGCTAAAGCCACACTGCCCTCTGAATGCTGCACTTGTTCAGAAACAAGACAGAACGCTAACGACTTCTGTTTTGGTTTTTTGTTTGTACAAACACTGGCTGCACAAGTTCCAGGCATCAGGAGTTTGCCAGCTGGACTATGCAGTTATTCAAGCCATTGGAAGTGGAAAAGGGGTTAATTATGTCAGTATATTGTTACATCACTAATGGAAATTCTGGTTTTGCCCTCAGGATCTCCACTGCTGTGTCTGCTCAGAACTGTTAAATATGACAAGGTCACTCACCCTGCTTTAGTAATAATGAGCGCTAACAAATTTGGTTGTTGCATGCATTGTCACTGCTCAACAGGGTCATCCCTGTAAGCACAAGCATTGCCTATGCCTTGTATCCAGCAAACCTCACAGCAGCTCAGATGTTAGGTTACACTGTGTTATGTTGGAATCTGTTTATAAAAATACGGTGACACAAAACTTCTCTATTTACATTCTATACCAGATTAGGTAACTAACAAATACAGGAAAGATGGGGAGACAGAAAGTGGTGAAGAGAGGTTAAAAAGTGGTGCTGAAGATGTGAACAAAATATTTTAATTGATAAGGCAAACTTTCAAAACATTTTTCTCTTCCTTTTTCCTTTTGGCGCTGCAGATGGCTGGGGAGAATCTGTCTTTTACAACACCATGTATTGAAGCAACATGTTCTGAAATTTAGTCACCCACTAATTACTAGTCTTTCATTAACAGCACAGGCATAAATGATGCAGCACTTGCTTATATCCAGTAGTCTCTATTGTTGAGGATTAAAAAATTAAATCATTAGCTACATGCTTGTTAAACATGCTAAGACTGTTTATGTAAACTCCCTTGCTCTTATTTTGGCTCACACAGATGGTTAAGATATGTCAGCTAATATTTCTTATTTTAAAGAGAAGGCTAATTGCCTAAATGTCAGACGTGCTGAGTATTACTTGTCTCGATGAGAACAGGAATATTATGTGTGCACAGTTCATCCTAAATGTGGTTCCTGCTAGTGATTTCTTGTCTGGCTACTGGTTTGTACAAACAGCATTGTCACAGTTGAGAAAAACCTCTGTGGTGGCAATGGCCAAGCAGATCTCTCAAATCTCATGTTGTTTAGAAACAGTTTTGTGTTTTTCCACCAACGGTGCTCTTCAAGGGAATATCTGAAGACTGAGGCAAACATTAATAAGCAATGCACTTGTTTGGTTAAGGTTTCAGCCTTGACCTCCATCTTTAAACTCTTGTTTGTTATTAATCACGTGCTTCCTGAATCAAAGAGAATATTTTTGGAGAGGGAAAATTGTTCTGGGACTGGAGCGTTATGCGCCAAACAGACTTGCCCAGATGACAAATAGCCTTCACATGATAGCCAAGGTTCATCCAGCTGCTCGGCCCCGTACCAAGTGATTGATGGTGTTGATGTTCTAAATAGGCTTAAGATATGCCAAATATCAGGGCTGTAACAAAGTCCTTCAGCTATATACTGTAAATAGGCAAGAAGGCATGTTCCCAGCATATGGCAAATCTGAGAGCAGTGTCAGGATTATAAGTAACCTCGCAGGGTTTGTCTGGTTTCTTTCGAAGTGAGACAAAAACAGTTTTCTGTGCGGGAATGAGCAGGGTCATGCGAGGTCTGCACGAAGCTTCCGATTACCACCGATTTTCTCTGTAACTGGACACCCTTCAGAGTTATAACAACATTTGATTTCTTAGCAGAAATCAATAAACTGTTTTTCTACCACAGTTCTGAGGGGGAAAGAAGAATAGGATGTGCTCAGAAGTTGCTGTCAGGAGTTTTTTATATCTTAACAGAATGGTGAATTCACACCTGAATAGTTTTATCTTGATAACAACAGTGCTGGCTCTTTCTACTAATCCACAAAGGGCTGTTCATCAATATCCCACAGGATCCAGCAGCTGCACCACAGGAGCAACAGTTTCATTGATCATTCCTTTTCCCCAGAGAAATTTCCTTTATTTTGTATTTTGTATTGTCCATCTTCTTCACAGTAAATGCTACATGCCTTCTAGGCAGGGAACAGAAGAAGTCTTGGAAGTGCCACGATACTGGAGGACAAGCTGCCCCCTCTGGCTTTGAGACTGGCAGAGGTTAGAGTGCAGGGTGGTAAGGTTTCTCTCTGCTTGGTCATTTGCAGGGGATAGTTGGCCTGCGTTAAACTAACCCCTCCCTGACAGCTGGCAGGATTTCAGACCCCTCTCTATGGCACACTCTCTATTGCAATTCCCTGCTTGGCATTTCATGTCTTCATGTCGAGGCTAGTAGCTCCACTGGAAAATGTGTGTCCCTGGGCCTGCAAGCTCTCAGTGCAATGCCATAATCTTACTTTCTAAGAGATTAACCCATCTTGGCCTTAAGAGTGTGTTTGAATGGCTTTCTATGAATGACACTGAGGAAAGCATCTTTTGTGAAAAGGTCTTGATGGTGTAGGTTATTTCCTGGATAAAACCATTTCCTCAGTAATTGGAAGATGAGTCAGGCTCACATGTGTGAAGCCAACTCCTGTACTGACTCACTCCAGTTTGGGGCCAGCAGTTCTCTACTGGATACTGCCATGAGAAGTGGCCAAGACAGCCTCTGCACTGCACCAGATCCGTAGCGCAAATTGGCCAGGAAGTAGAATCAAGCTACTCCAGGGCATTCAGATTTATCCAAACCACACCAGTAAACTCAGGATCAGTCATGCCCTGAAACACCAGCTGAACATCAGTGAATGGTGTTTCATAATAACCTGCTCAGTTTGGGGCCACAACATGCAGCAATTGGCCCATGTCCCTTTTCCATTAGGTATGGCTACAACCATCTTCTTAAACAATCAGAGGTTTCAAAGTTCTCTCTTCTGCCATCTCCACAGACTGGCTGGAATTAGCTGAAATCCCAAAACCATGTATCTTTATTTATTTCCAGCTCACTTCTTGTTGGCAGTTAGAGCACAGCCTATGGAGCCAACAGAACATCAGGGGGAATTAGCAGTTAAAATGTACACTGTTCAGGGTTCCATGATGCCTCAAGTGATTTTGTTTGCATTCATCCTGGAAGCAGAACAACAAGCCAGATTTTAATTCACATTGTAATTTCAGTGTGAGCCTGTGTACTGATGTTCTTATCTCTGCATGCTCCATTTCAATGGAGCTCAAGCTCATTCAAAGTCACTCAAGTTAAATCAATAGTGAGAGTCCAGAGAATGAATGGAAAATGAATAACCATACAATTATCTTCAACTAATTCAAAATATAAATGAAACCAGAGCTAGCTTTTACAGTGAATTGCTGTTCACAGAAAGCCTTCAGTGCAACACATCAAATGTAATGCTAAGAGTAAAGCTGGTCATGGTCACAGTCATACTCTTGGTTTTCATGTCATCTGCTGTTGGGAGTGTTAAGGCCCTAATGGAACACCAGAGGTACATACTCTAACCTGCACAGCACAATTCATCAAACATTACCCAATAATTTGGGCATGGGGCCTTTAACTTCTGCTTGAATTATAGCCTGCATTTCAGAAATACAGACAATCATGACTTGAAGGCTAGAAGTCACTGACACTACCCCATTCCTATCTGATCTGCTTTGAGGGTTAATTACCCTTCGTAAAAGAACTTCTCCTTCTGTTCTGTAGCCTTTTCTCTAAGTTGCATGTATGACTTGTAATGATAATGAACAGTGATATTCCTTACTTTTACTGATTTTCAATTGTTGGGCAAAATAAATTAGCATCCCTGACTTTGGCCGGCATGATTCTACTAGCTAATTCCAGCTGGATAGTTCTGCTCAATGAACAATTTCAGTAAAATGGCATTTGGGAGCAGGAAAGCTAGCTTTGCCAGACAGCCTAAATAGAGGGGGATGATCTTGTCCCCCTTTTAGTCAACAGCCAGCACACTCTTATGAGCTGAATTGAACTCAGGTTCATATCTGCCTGAGAGGGTAACACCATTCCAGTCCCTGGCACATCTCTGACATAGTTGTGTTGTGTTTCCAAGTAGGGGCTCTGGCACGTCTTTCTGCTAACACTGCTTTTTGCATGGGATGCTGCCACACCATGTAGCCACAAGGAGTGGTAGCTGGACACATGTCCTAAGGCTGGTGGGGAAAACACTGATTCCAAAGGTGGAACACCTTACCCTAAGCAAAAAAATCTAAGTACAAACATAAAAAGTGGACCTGTGCCAGTACGAAAAATTGGCAGCTTCTTTGCCTTGGGATGCTGGAGCCTCGCAGATAAGGAGTTCCCCAGCTAAAAACACTGTCTCCTTCTCCCTCCCTAGAACTTTAGTCTCATGAACTTCTTTTAGAAGTGACCAAAAGGAGTATTTCTTATGGAACAAAGCAAAATATTTTTCCTTTCATATAGAAGAATTTAAATATTTTAGAACATAATTTAAACTGTTCCTTAGTTTTGGCTGCTAAGTCAGAGAACCAAAAATTATCTAATAACCCTGGATAATGCCGTCTTTCTAGGAATGATGTGTGAATAGGTTGTACACAAGAAGTGGTTTATCTGATAATGTGTCTTTCTTATATAGCCTTTAACTGTAAAGAAATAACAAGGGTTTTTTGTAGCTGTTGTTATATGGTATAATATTGAATTTGACCCAAACTCAATCTCTATTCCTACCAGGACTTGCATACATCAATACTAACTCATTGATCCTCCTGGAACTTCCTTCAGTTATGAAAGAGCTTAAGACATGATTGAAATCTACAGCAGAGCTAGAAAATAAATCAAGCCCTTTGCACTTTGGTCACATGCCCTGACAATATTTTCTCCTCTTAGTCTTTGTAATGGAATATGTTTTGCATATTATAGTTACACTTGTAATTCAAACTCTATTGCTTATTCTTCAGGGCATGTAGATTAATGAGATTAATTCGTCCCTCCCTTCCTTTCTACATCTAGATATATTTTCTTACTCCTCTCAACTCTTCACCAGCCTGAACTTCCCTGCTCCCTTAGGCTTTTCCCACATGGCAGGCTGCAGAGATATCTCATTCTTGCTGCTCTCCTGAGCTCTCCTCTGGTCTCACTGTTTCAGAAGTTCAGCACCCACCTCATCCTCCCTTGCTATGATGGAAAAGTGTTTGGACCTGCTCTCACTATAGAGCAGACCCAAATTAGACTTCCAGAATTTACCAGCTGCATTAGGCGATTGATATGACAAAGCTGGCTCTAGTTTGTAAATGTGCAGAGTTTTAAATGCACCTAATAAAAGTTTGGCTTTGGTTATCCCCTGCCTGTGAGTGGTTAATCTGCTTCACAGCTTTGAGTCTCCCGGTTACTTACAACTAGCTATTTGTATATTCAATGGACTTCACTGTGTGAGCAAACTGTTTAAAAATACATTTTAAAGAGATGTTTTCACTTCATGTGGTTTTTTGCCAGCAGCGTGGTTTTTAAAAATGTTTTTAAAACCTGTGTAGCGCACAACTGTGAAGCTCTACCTCAAAAGGCAAAGCAGAGCCCTTCACTCACCGAGAGTGCTCAAGGGATCTGCTGTTGCAGCACATTGCAGGCCCTGTGCAAGCCCTGCTTGAAGGCCTGGTAGGAGTTTTGCTTTCTTGTGTTGGAAAAACAGTGATAAGGTTGTGCAGAAGCAGGTGGGAAAGGTTACTTAAAAATTGCTTCAATATGGCTCTTGCTATAACATTATCTGAATTGGCCTGGATATTTAGAAGAGAATTAGCCATAATGATCTCACTCTGTCGCTTGTCCTTTTGTTTCCACTTTTCCAAGAAAAAAAAAAATTATTTTGTTACGAAGTTCAGTTGAGGTTTCTGCCTGGATCTCCTGTGTCCAACCCATCTCTCTGCCATCTCTCTGCCATGCCCACATCTGCCCCGGGAAAGAGCGCTAAGGGCACTTCCAGAGATGGAAAGCCACATCAACAAAATTGCTCCCATCTAATCCTGCTGTCTTGATTAATGTCTGCTACACCAAAAGAGGTAGCAGGTCAGCTTCAAGGGGAGCTGAGTGTGCCAGCTTTCCCTCCTACTCAGTTGCTTCTCTGCGACTGCAAAGCAGTCTGCATGGAGATCCTATGGGTTGGGAAAGGGGTGATGGTTTCTCAGCTGGGTGGGAGCAGTCTCACAAAGAACATTTGCCTACTGCAGACAAAATAGCTGTTCAGGGAGGCTGAAAATTATCAGACTTCAGACAACCATCAAGCCCTGAAAATGCGTTCACTTGCTCAACTGCCAAAGTAGCAAATGTATCACATTCTTAAAACAACAGTAAAATCTCATTTTACAAAATTTATTTTTGAGCCATGACAGACTCAAGATTGTTTTAATAAAAGAATGGAGTCCACTCCCCCATCCTATAAATTAAAATAAATTTTCAGCTTGGAACAATATTTTTGGTCAAGTTATGAAACAAAAGTAATCAGAGAAAAATGTGGAATACTTATGGAAATGAAGATAGCAGTTTCTATAATTCTCAACAACAAACCAGTATCTGTAAGTTTTATACATATGTACTTTGCATGTAACTGCAAGCGTAATTGGTGGCAGAGCCCCTTGTTTTCAAATGACATGCTAAAAGCAGGTTTCTGGCCACATTTCAAGAACAGTTTCAGTTATTCAAATTAAATTTGCAAGGAACCTTTCTACTCTGTCATAAATTCTCTTTGCAAAATGCTGTGACAATGAATTCCTTAAAAGCAAGTACAACTGGGGTAAGGTTTCCAGGGAGAGTTAATATCTGTTATTTGACCAGCTGATTTATCCAAAGGCACGTTTGGTTTTTACAGTCAGATTTCTTGGTTCACATTTGATTTGTATAAAATCTTGAAACAACATATCTATTCAAAATATTCATGATTAATTCAAAGGTTTTCAAATATTCTTCTCCAGCTTGTAGAAATTTTTTAAAATTATAACCCTCAGTTGCTCCTGCTGAATTTTGTATGCCTCACATTGAGCAAATTTAGATTTGCTCTTTTTTGCCATTGGCTCTATTCAAACAAAATCCTCCAGTTTTGCATTTGCTGTCCAAAAATCCTTTTAGCCTCCTTTTTCTCTACCTTAAAATTCCACAAGTGTTAAATCCCATGATGAAAAAAATGTCTTCACAGAATTCTGTACAATTTAATACCAAAGATGTTTGGAAGGCTAAAACATTCCAAATAATCATCTGAAAGAGGACAAGCGATTAGAGTAGGGAGAGCTTAACTCCCCCCCCCAAAAAAAAGTATATATATTAAAAAATTAAAACCCCCAAACACTTCTTAAAAAAAAAAAAAAAAAAACCAAAATAAAAACAAAGAAAGAAAAAAAAAGGAGCTAGAAGCGGCTGGAAAAAGATCTTCTGATCTGAGGAATAATTTTTTTCCCCCACTAGCAAAATAGGTATGGAAAATGTAAGTATGCACAGCTGTGTTTATTCCAATGATTAGACATTCTATTTCTCTGTGACCTCTCTGCAGTGAGCTGGCAAGACACCTGGGTATGCTTAGAACTGTCTCGTTCATACATTTACATTTATTCAACTTGGACCTTTCTTTCTCCCCCTCCTTGCCCTTTTCTTCTCTAAAAAGACCACAGAAAAAAATCTGTTGAATATAGTCCACTCCTTCTTCTGTTTTTATTGTGTTGGCAAAGTGTTGGTTAAGACTCTACCAATGCCTTTACACATTTTAAATTACATCATTGACACTATTTTAACATTGAGCATAACATTTTCTTTTTCCAGGCTTTTTTAGGCTGAATCAGAGTGAAGAGGTGGCGGCAGAGGATCATGTCGTATGACTGCACACGTGCTGTACTAGGAAGGCAATAGAATCTGCATCCCAATGTTTGCATCTCCCGTGCTCTACACCTGCACTTGCATTTTCTCTATGCAAAGTATGTGTGCATGCAAAATCTGAGCTATCCTTGCTCTAGTACCTGGCAACTCTGTTTGATATTGATGGATGTTTAGTGGACATAGAGAAGTTTGCTTACAAAAGAAGGTCACAGAAATTTTGCTGTCCAGACTGTGTTGCTGATGCAGAAGTGAGACAGAGTGGGGTTAAAAGGTTTCCTCGCTTTTTGCAAAGAAGTTTGGTACAGAGCTGAAAGTCCATCCTAGGTCTTCCGAGTCTTAATCCAATGCCCTACCTGCTCCTCCAACCTTGCTCTGCAAGGTTGCATCAGACTGGGAAGCAGGGCTTCCATATTTGTTTGTCTTCTAGCGTTATTGAAATCAGAAGAAGAATTTCCAGAAATTGAAAGCAGCCAGATGAATTCCAGACTATTTCCCTGAAATTTATTACAGTTCGTCCCCCTGCTTCTTTGGATATCTAGATATTTCAGAGCACTAAATACTGACTGCAAACTGTAGATCCAGTTCTTTTAATAACTGCATCTTAACCTATTGTCATTTTCCTTAGAGTTCCTCTAAGTTTGAACTGCAGAAATATGACTGTATATACACAGAGTTACAGTAAATGAAATAACAATGAGAAGCACCTGTATACAAGGCACTCATTTTCCTTTCCTTTCAGGCTACCTGAATTCATTACCTGGCCTTCACACTGTGTGCTATATAACAATACAATGTCTCGTTTCTCCTCCATTCTATAAAATCAGCTTTCTATTTTTTCTACTTCAAAACCGTAACTCAAAGCTCTGAATTGCTATTAGGTGTTAGTCAAAGGTGCATTTGATTTGCTGTTTCGGTAAGTTTTTACGGGAAATGTTTAGGAAGGAGTGATTCCCTCACATATAATAGTTTTTATTTTACATGTGATTAGGATGTGTCCTGTGATTAGGATGTGTCCTGTGTGGATTTGAATATGCAGAGCATTCCACTAGGATCAGCAGCAGTGGTTTATGCTTATCATCCAGCTGGAGTACCCAACACATACAGAATTAATCTGTATGTTTATTATTTAATGTATTATTGTGTTTAAATTTTTATTATTATTTTTGCTCATTATTTAGTTTATTATTGTATTTGAACACAATCTAAAGAGATAATTACTGGGAGATTTCTTGCACTCTACTCCATAGCAAGGCTGAAAAGTCTTGAAACTCAAATGCAAGAAACTCAACATGATAACCCACCTCTTCATGTGCCCCCCAACATCATTCTTCAGAGCTGGGGAAATGCAGACACATAGAAAATATTTCACAACAAAGCAGTCCTATAATCAGATGTGTAGGGAAGTGTAAGCAAAAAAACTCTGAGATGAATGGGTTTCTGTGTATTGGTTTGCCTGCCTTTGGCTAGCCCATTAATACATTGGAATCCATAGGGCCATAGGGCCAAGTCTTCATAGTTTGTCTGTGGAAAAGGGATGTAAGTAACTTTGGCAACACACAGGGTGGAAGAAAATGAGAGGAGCAAATGAGAATTAAAGTGAGGAATAGAAGCAGCTAGCTGGAAGCAGAGGGAAAGGAAGCACTGATAGGGATGCAATATAAAATCTTTTCTTTGTATGTGACTGGAAGACTCTTCAGGTGGAATACTTAATACCAAGTCAAAGGGCTTGCTTATACAGTCATGTTAACAACTTTGTGTTTCACAGGAATGAACTCTACCGGAAGGAGTAGTTGCATGAAGTAGTTTCCTCTCATGGCAAAGCTGATTTGGCAGGTTTCCACCACCTCAATTTATCTACTTGAGTTAACAGAAAAGATTTTTTTTTTTTTCCAACCCCAAATAATTTTAAAACTTGGATATCTCACTTTCCCAGTTTTAACGTTGCTATGAAGAACTTGTTCTGGTGAGCATAAACTGAAGCATCCCAGCAGAGTGGGGGTGCTGCAGGTGACAGTGATGAGGATATCTCCTATACCATCAGAGACACCATGTGCCTTAAGTACCATCAGGAGCATTATAGCTATTTCCCTCTCCTCAGATGAGAGAGAAAGGGGGTTTGCTGTCCAGAAGCACCCAATCTTCCAGTGAAATGCGTTTGAGGAACACAAGGAGAGCATCTCCCTGCGACGGAAGGAGGTGGGAGCCCGGCTGCTTTGCAGCGCCGATGCGGCTGAAGCCATGTCAAGGTGGGGAGACCCGAGGAGCGCCAGGGGAACAAGTTTATGAAATTCCTTTGAGCTCAAAACCTTTTGCAAGGGTAGGGGAAGGGCTGCCTCCCCAGAGCCAGGTTGAAAGGAGGGATGGAGGGAAAGAGTAGGAACCGGCAGCCATCCGTGCCCTGGCCCCGAGCGAAAAGGTGGTGTGTTTGCCGCCTTCACCCCTCCCACCTTCCAGCCACATTAAAGCCCAATTATTCACGCTTGATGTCAGCAAGGCTGGGCCCCGCTACCCGCTGCTCCCAGATCCCTTCCCCGAGGGGCCGGATTACCCCGGCGTGCCCCACGGGGTGGGGTTCGTGGGGCGCCCAGGCAGGCGGGAGCCCAGGGCCGGCACCCTCAGCCCCACACGGCGCCTGCTTCATCCCTGCCCTGTGCCTGGGACACACCGCTCCTTTTGGCGTCTGAGGTGGGACAGCGGCTGTGGAGAAGCCCTGGGTGCTGCTGCAGCGGCGCACGGGCACCGGGGGCTCCTCAGGCACACCAGGCCGGCTGCTCCCAGTGGAGTCTGCCTCGGACGAGGAGACGAGAGGGAACACCCCGCCGCCCCACGGAGCAGCCACAGGCACCAGGGATGAGCTGAGAATTCAAGAGGAAGGCAGTAGCGAAGGGAGAGAACTGAGCTGACCCTTTTTTCCCCTCACCATTCACATGCTCACAGATTTTTATCAGGCTTTTTAGCTGCAGGGCAAAGTGTTTCTTTATAGTTCCTTCCAAAGCAAAGCTGCCGCCAGATCCAGGCTGCGGCTTCGGCAGCTGTATCCCATCCCCCAGGCCTGCACAGCCCTGCTCGGGAGGGCCTGGGAGCCTTGCACGAGCCTGGCAGGGTTTTGGAAGCCGGGAAGGGCTCTGCGCACGGTGCTGGGGGCATTTCGTGAGCTAGCTGTTGCCAGCTTTTCCCAAATGCCAAAGCGTTTACCAAAATGCACGTGTTGTGCCTAAATCCCGCTGCGGGGACGGGGATGGGATGTGGGGCTGAGCAGCACAGCCAGAGACACCGCGGGCTCCCCGGGGTGCAGGATGCAGGACGCAGGGTGCAGGATGCAGGGTGCAAGGTGCAGGCTCCTCTCTTCCCCAGGCCACCCGGCAGGAACCACGAGCCGCCGATGCTCGTGCGGTGCCGAGAGACAGCGGAGGGGGGCCGGGTGTGAAATCCACGTTGGTGGGAACCAGTAGTGCTCCCTCCTCCCACCAAGCCCAAGTGTCACATTGGTGGCATCCAAGGACAGGGGCTGTGCAGCACCCACAGATAGGGAGGGGCATGGGCAAACTGGCACGGAGCAGCTCTGCCCTCTCCCAGGGCTGACGACAAGCTGGCCACTTTCTTGAAGCCAGAATAAGACACTTTTATGGACTGACTGGGTTCGTTTTCTCTCTCTTTTTTTTTTTTTTTTTTCCCTTCCGCAGCGGAAACTTACTCGTTTGTAATAGGAAGGTTCATTGTTTTCACGTCTGATATTTCTTTGATTACTTAAAAAGAAATCCCAGAGGCTTGTTTTCACAAAATAGTGATTGCATAATTGATGTGATTATGATGTATTTTGCTGTGTCACTGCAGCTCAGTTGATTATTTTGAGAAGCTCTGAGCACTGTTAGTGCTGCCATGTGTTGTGCATGCATGGCCCGGGCTTTCATCCCCCTCCACATGTGTACAAGAGCCTTTCAAACACTGCTTCCTCCTGCAGGGACTGCATGAGACCTTCCTCTGCACGAGCAAAATGATGCAGACCCACAAAGAGCTAATATGACAAACACTGTGGGGTGAGGGACAAAGCTTTTTCTGCATAATGGCTGTCTGGTGTGAATAATTCCCTAGATTCAAATTTTTCAAGTGGATGAGCACACAAGTGAAATAGGCCAAATTCTACGCTCTTTGCTGGGCTAAAAGATGTACAGATAAAGAAAATGCAGAACAGTCAAGTGGTCTGGAAATAAAATTCTTCTGAAAACAAAAGCATGAAGCAGATTATTAATGATAATAATTAGTTAGAGCCTGAAAAATGTGTCAGCTACATGCAGGTAGAAGTTTTTAAGAGCTCACTACAGAAGCCTTGGGAGAGCGGATTGCCTTCCCTTAACTTGGCTAGAACTTTTTAATTATTTTCAGCTTGAGGCTAGAGAGCATCATAAGAGTCCTTTCTTTCTCCTGATAACAATATTTTCATCTCTTTGCTGTATTATTTCTTTTCTATTTAATTCAGGCATGAAACATTGCCCCCAGTAAGGCTTCTTGGCCAAATTTCCAGATTTCTGAACCTTTTGTTTTTCTCTACATGTGTGCAATTTTCACTATTTTTGTCCAGCAGTGACCTCTGGAATTCCAGAATAATTTTCCCTCCCCTTCCTGGTGCCCTCACGTGACCCAGGAACACAAACATCTGAGAGACCTCTGGGCATCTTCACATCTGTCGGTAGGTAAGATCAGAGCCATTGTGTGATGTATTTTTAACAGCAGGTGTTGGGCTTGGAGAAGGGTGTGTTGGGTTTTGAGGGGTTGGGCAGAATCTGCACTTAATTCTTAGTTCCCAGGCTATTTAGGAACAGCTTAAAAAACACACTTAATCTGTTTGTACAAATTTAACATTGTAAAACCACAATAAGGAATTGCTAATGAAGTGCCAGCCTGGATTTAGTTTCAGCTTTGCACCACTGCTGTCCTAAGAAAAACAAAAAACCCGCCCAAACAAAAAAAAGCCCCACCAACCAACTTTAAATCTGAGTCCAAGGCTCTAGTTTACAACTTATTTTCATGAAATACTATTGATTGATTACTTGAAGCCTGTTAATTATTATTTAGTCATGGTTTTCAACACAAATTCCTTACAGCAGCAAAACAAACAGTGTGGATGTTTTATCTTTTGCCAATTAACACAGTTTGAACATGAATTAAAATACGCTGTTAGCTCAGGGTCTGATTCACGACTGCATCTCTCCTGGTTGTGCTGCTGCAGTCCTGTTGATTTCTGTGGCGATGTGGGAACCTTGGTGCAAAATGAGAGAAAAATTTCTTTAATTGATACCCCTCCCCCAGCCATGCTTAAAAGATCTTACAGGAGAGCCTCACACACTACTCTTTCATGGTCTCTTAGTAGAAATTTATCATCTAAATTAGAGAAACAGGATCAGCAGAGTGTTTCTCCCAAAATATCATTGAAATCCTATTTTCCCAGAAACTGCTCTCAAATTTTTTTATCAGACAAATCTAAAATGGCGCTTAGCGTTCAGTTATCTGCCAGGTATAAATGGCATAAATGGATGATTACTTTAAATACATCTTCTCTGAGAAGGGAGTTATGGGACCTCACAAAAGCATCAAGCTGTGACTACTTTCAGGAAATCACCTGGAAATAAATGATGAAGGTTGCTTGCATGTCCTTATATTCTCATTGCCTTTTTAGCCAGATAATTTAATTCAGTGTGAGCTGCAATTCATTTCTGGTATCGCTAAGGAATAAATTATTTAATATTTGGGAGAAGAGACTGAATGACCTTTCAGTCACAGCATCTGTGATTATAAATTCTCATGGCCCCTGTCACATGGTTGTATCCATACCAAAATAAAGAGGGAGATTTTAGCCTTGTTGAAATTGGAAAGATTTTGATAGTAGTTTACCAGTAAGATGGTTTCACCTGTCCACTTTTCTAGGCTACATTTGAATTTTACCACATGACCTATTGAGTGGTCTCTGACCAAAGTCAGAATAGCTATTTTTAGTAGATATTTTTAATAATTCTAATAATAATTTTTAATATTCTAAGGAGAACAAGATTTTTTCCATTCACTTCAGTGTAGGTAGAATCTCAAACAAAGTAGAGATTTCTACCTCAGTCGAGGTGCTACTGATTGTGGTAGTGGATGGGTTTGGAAAAATCTTGGTTAATGTGGTCAGGATGACACAGTTTATGCAGGCTGTGGCTGCCCTCTTGTTCTTCTTCATCTGGGGCTGTGGAGTGCTCACTGTGGCTCAGGTCCTGCATCCTGTAATGAGATACAGCAATGGACATCTTCCCCAAGCACAAATGCCATTATCTTTAATGTGGTTGGAAGTAATTTTCAAACATTTCTATTCCCAGTTAGTTGAGTCCAGAGGGCATTATGAAATCTGTCTTGATTGTGCAAATTTGTTTTACACTGACTGGTTCCATAACTGATCTGAACTGTCTTGGAATGTTTTTTAATAAATTTTAAAATAGTTATTGCTTGAATTCCAGAGATCAATTCTCGTACTGCTAGGTCTCTGCACCTTCCACAGCACAACAAATCTTACAAATAGAGCACAGAATCCGTGGGACAGTTATCCGGTCAAAGTAGTGCGGAAGTCACAACACACATACAAGGCCCTTTCATCTGCCCTGTGATGTTTTTAAGCTTCTGGAAACTTGCTTCATCCCACTTAGAATACAATTTGAGTTAGGGTTCAGACACAGAGGATGCTTTCAGACAGTACTCAGCGACCTACATAGCTGTTATGAAGTGACAGAGAAAACTTTTTTCCCCGTTTCACCATCCCCAAGAGAATGAAGGCCAACCATCTCCTCTGCCAGATTTCTGCAGTTGCTAAGCATTGTTGTTCATGCCTCTCTCCTCAGAGCAAAACAGCCAGAGAAAGAGGGTAGCTCTCACTTCAATAAATCCACTGCTGGAGTTTTCATCCATCCTGATTGCACTTGATTTCTCTCCTACTTTTCTCCCCACTTGACCCCATGATTACCTCCCGACTGGCTCTTCCACTGGGGCATCTTCAAGAGTGGGAGTACCTTCAACCACAGAAATTACTTGAGACCAGAGCCTGTAAAACAGACAGGCTCCCCTTGCTCAAAAGGGAGGAACCTCATTCCACATATGTTGCATGGATGCTCTGAACCAGAGATTCACCATCATTTTTCTTACTGAGCTTTGTACATGTACTGAGCTTTGTGTGATGCCTGATCTGAAAGGTGTTCTCTGAAAATGCATGTCAGGTCAGGCCTGGAAGCAGAGGGTAACACTTTGTTTGCAAATCCCAAACGAGCTTAGATGTGATTTAGGTGCTTGGAGGCTCACACTGTTGTGACCTTGGCAAGTTCAGGGGCAATATTTAGAAATTTTTCTGGCAGGGAAATAGGCACCTCCAGGCATATGCAGCAGCTCAATAGGAATGCAAATGGTGGTTCTGAGAAATACAGTGGCAGGTAAGTGGTGCTAGGTGAGTAAACTTTTTGTGAATCTAGTCCAAATCCACTGCATGTAAGTAAGGATAATATCTGAAATGCTGGAACAGTGATCTGAAGGAGTGTGGACTTGAAAAGAAAGAGGCTGATAAAGCCAGGAGAGATCCAACTGAAGAGAAAAAAAAAATCTGTTTATTGAGCTTGTCCAGTGAGGATTATGCAGCAATATTTAATCCTTTGTTAAAAATCAGACCCTCTGCACTTGCAGACTATGTTCAGTTACAGAGAAGATTTGCTAGAATGTGGCTGTCAGAGTAGATTGTGTCCTGAGGGTGAACTGAACTCTTACACTGTGTTTATATAAAAACACAAGTGATTCTTTTCCTCCCTCCATACCTTGATGTATAGAATTGCTGCAAGCAGGGTAATTAATCTGGTCTGTGCCTGCTCATCAAATCTTTCTTGTGGTAAGACCATCTCTAGTCTTTTTAAGTGAAAATTATTTTCATTTTGCAGAAAATTGCCTTGTGTTTCAGATTTGGGGTTATCCTACAGGATAGGGTAGAGGCACCCTGCTGCAGACTGCTGCCCATTTGAGGGCCAGAAGCAGTGCCTCCTGCACTCTCTTGGCCCTGGGCATGCAGGTGGACGTGGGCAGCCAGAGCCCTTCGTGGGAGCTCAGCCCTGCTCAGCTCATCTCCAACAGCTACGCTGGTGCCGCCCTGACAACACTCCATGGGCTACCACAGCCTGGCTGCCCTGAGGGCTCATTGTGTGCCTGTGACTTGCCTCCCCTCCTTCCTCCTTGCTGAGGCTTGGGGCAGTCCAGCTGGGCACCCTTCTCAAAAGTCCTTCAAGTTTTGATTCACGCAGCCAGCATCTATTATAAGTCCCATGGTAGGAATGTTACAATTTGTATTTTGAGTTAGCTGAATCTGGGCAAAATACTACATCTTATCCATTACTATAAGCTAAGCTGCCTTTATTGTTGGTAGCAAAGCACGTTTTTCTTCTTGGCCTGTCTTTTGTGTGACATCTACATTTTGCTGTGGAGATCTTTTACCATGCAAATACATCTATCCTCATCAGAATGGTTCATGTTGGATGCAGAATGTTTGTGCATTGGTGTTCTGGAAGAAAGCAGATTTTCTCCACGATACATAGTTGGATTCACCTTAACCCCAACAATGGATGCTACTGTTGTTGCTTTTCTCTGCACACTCTAGAAGAAACACTGGGGAAGAGCAGACATAAACCAGATTTTTCAAACAAAGTCTTGACAGAACAATGGATGAAATGAGTCTCTTCAAGGTTTCTGTGTCATCAAATGTTACTGTTGACACTCTGAATGTAGCAATAGTTGTTACGCTAATTAGAGTGGTGTAGTTCTGGAAACAGGAACTGTGAAAAGACTGTGTCTAGAAGGTACTAATAATCTTTTGATACCTGTATTTTTGCCATTCTTTTTTATTATAATGAGAGTGTTAATGTGCGAGGGAGAAATCATGTGTGTCCTTAATAAAGAATGAAGCTGCACAGTTGTTATCATCTTAAGTACCATATTCATTTAAAATCAAGTAGGCAACTCAAAGGTTAAGAGGTTTAATGTTCCTGAACTGTACAATTGAAGTACTATAGTCCAGGTTATTGTTAGCAATTATTTAAAGTGCTTGGGGTTTTTTAATAAAAACTTCATTTTACAGAAGAAAGTCCCCCTTAACTTTAGCCAGCATTGCAGTGTGACCATTTAACTGCACAAAGTACATCACAAGATCCTGTCATGACATAATTTGCTCCCAACAGCTATTTATATGCTGTTCAATAAACACCCTCAAACATTCTTCAGTCTCTCCAAAGTTTTCATGCCACATATATTTCCAGTGAATATGGGAAACATGAGAAGTTCTGTACTTAGAGATTCATGTAATATTCCACATTCATTCTTCCCAACATAAGAAATATGCCATTTGTTTGCAGCTTTTCCAAGCACAAGAAGCAGGCTTTACTAAAACAGAGAGTGTACCATAAGCTTATTAAACTGTGTGAGAAGAAAACAACAAGCACAGAATAAATGTTATGGTGAAGGAAATTGCGGGAAGAGAGGAAGCTTAGAGAGGAATTACAGATAGTTTAGGAGTGTGTTAAACGCAAAACTGAACTCCACATATTAAGCACAGGCAGCCATAAAAGCTAATTGATATAGATGCGAATGATTATAACGTGGCATTCACAATTAACCTTTCAAATTGGGCCCCCATAGTGAAACGAGGGAGTGGCCTACTGCTGGAAAAAAATGTGTATGAGCCTGAATCTGCCCAAAGAACTTGAGAAAATGTTTTCAAGAATACTGCAAAACCTAAGAATTGCACCAGCAGAAGGGTGACTATTTACCAAAAGGCAAGATTCAGACTCTTGCCTACTTTTTATGTCTTGAATCCCTCCAGGATATTCTAGAAGCAACAAAACTGGTGGGTGTTTTGTATTACTTCTCTTCCACTTGATCAGTCACGGCTGTGTTGCTTTCTTTGGTCCCTTAATGGAGGCTTATTGCCAAATACATGTAATATGGGATGGGTGTTCCCAGTCAGGTTCTTAAATTCACAGCCCTCTACTTCAGTAGCTAATTTACAGTCTGGTGCCTACAAATCAAGACCTTTCAATTGTTACTTTAATCTGCTAACATGATTTATGGAAGCTACAGCTTAGATTCAATTTAAGCAGCATTGGTCTGGGTCAGCCTTAGCTGAGTTTCTTTTTAAACTCTAACAAAACCCAGCTAGAGAGTGAATTCATTCCTGTTTAAGGATTTGCACAGAAAGACCACTAAGCCAAGCCATATGGGCATAGTTTCTTGCCTTTATTGATATGCACATCATTCCAGTTTTACTTTATTAGTTCAGAAGTTTGACATTTCTTTAAACTTGGCTGTGATATGCGTTTGTGTTCAAAGCAGTCTCCTCATGTCAGCATGCAACAGTCTTTCCAGATCCTTTCAAACCCATGTAAGAGAAGAAGTCACCAGTACTTCTTGCACATTGTGCCCCTTAGGGAGAATCAACAGGCTTCATGACATCATTTGCTGGTCAACAAATCATGGAGTTTAGTGAACTGAGAAAAAAACTTATCTCCATAATACAGTTCCCTCACTATTCAACAGAACATCACGTCTCAAAGTCAGAAGCCTCTATGCTATTATACGAGGACACTATCGGATGGGGCTGAGACACTGTTCCTTCAGGAGGGATAAAATAAAGGGCAAAGAAGAAAATGGGGCAGAGCCAGAACATGGAATGACAGACATCACATTTACCAATGTTTTCCCTGATTTTCAGTTGCTTCAGTAATGAAGCCATGTAAGAATCCCTTAAAATGAGGTCCAGGCCTGTCTGCTCAAGTAACCTAGGAAACCAGGGTGGCTCCCCAGGCTTTGACTGTCTCTTGCAAAGAGATCTTTCAGTTCGTCGCATTGTCCCTGCTGAAGGTGAGGGTTGGAGGTGCTGGACCCCAGCAGCATCACTCCAAGTAACAGGGGTCCATGATGATGAAGACAATGCTGGGGACACTTTCTTCATTCAGTAAGCGTCACAAATCACCAGCATTAAAATAAGAAAACCTGAAGGAGAAAATAGCTGCCCATGCTTCTGTAACTAGCTGGTTCCCCTGACCTCTGGCATGATCCCATCCTAGTCAGATTGACTCATAACCAGTCCTGCTCATCCAAGCCACAGCTGCGTCAAGGCTCGGTGAGAGCCAGTCAATCCCACCAACTTCATCTCTGTTTCATGACAGTTTAATCACTGAAGACTGTCTCTTTGTTGAAATATTTTCCCTTGGGTTTTGGATAGCAGAATTATGTCAAGGCAAACAGAACCAAAAAGTGAAAAAGGCCCTTGCTCTCACCCAAATTCTTTGAGGTTGATACAAAAACACCTCCTTTGTGGTGTTCACAGCAAGCATGCATACATGTCATGGGCCCTTAACCTCATGCAGTCATAGCTCACAATTCAGCTGAAATGGCTGTATTTTACATTCTTCATTTTATTGCTGTCAGTGATGACATAAGTTAGAGGATACAGCCTAGAAAATAGTCAGTCTCATCGTACACGTCAGCTGAAGAAAAGGTAACAGTCAGTGTGAACTGCTGGCAAATATATTATTCCCTGGACCATATTCACTCTGATGAAAATCAGGAATTACTACTGAGGTATTCAGAGTTAAATTGCTCTGTAACCAGGCTGAGTGGGAACGAGGTCAGAGGAACAATTTCTATTCCATTGGTGCCTTTTTCAGGTTATAATTCTGAGTGCACACTGTCATATTTTCGTCATCATCGTATTTTTGTACCATTTGATAGTATATTACTGATGTGGCTCTGGTTGCTCTGTTGAGATTCACATAAAAAAACCAAAATGGTGAGATAATAGAATCAAGTACAGAACACTGCTAATGTGGGACCTGAGTGTTTTCACCCTTCACTGAAAGAAGCATCCAGAGATGCTTGTTTGCAATTCACAGTTTTGTTAAAAATAGCTAATCAAGCCAATATTATTAATATATACAAAAAAAATCTATCCTGTACACAATTAACACTACTGTAAGGAAAAGGAAAACACTTTTTTCAAGGGTGTTACAAAAATTATAGGTCGTTGTGCCCACCAAAGTTATTTTAGCAGAACGATGTTGTTAGCACTGGAACTAAGCCATGTTTTCATAGTCAAATGATAGGCCTTTTCTAAGGTCATGCCCACGCAGTACAAAGCCCACTAAGTGCTTCTTTGTAAAGGCTAAATGGAATTCACACTTCTGCAGGCAATCATTTTATTATGATCATATGAGTATTCACAATGTAGTTTTTAACATCTTGTAAATAAAGCAGGCCAATATCTAAGGGCAATCATTATGTGTCAAATTGAAAAGCTTATGATTTCTGGCTTTCACTTGCAACATATAACATACCATACAAGAAAATTAACATTTGTTACCTTACTCTGGCCTTTCAATCATGCTTCTGGCTTACAGTTTTGCAGAAAAGAAAAATCCACTTAAACATAATAGAAATCAAGGTATCACCTTTTCATAGCGAGAACTACCAACTTGCACATAACACTATGCATAATATAAGTGGTGTGGAACCTTTAAAGAAGGGACAGCGAAATGTCAATGCCTGAACTGAGGATCTGCTCAGACTTCACTGGGTTTGGTTTTCAGCACCTGTCTTAGATAAATCTAGACCAAAGGATGGCCACTTTCATTATCTGCCACAAGTGGATATTAACCCAAGCAATAGATGACCCATGAAAATGTATCAGGTAATGCTAGGCACAAGCTTTGCTCTACCCCTCAGCCTCTAGCCATCACCAGGATCTCTCTGCAGCAGGTGGCTTTCAAGTCGTTATGAACAGCCACCAACATCCTCCAAGAGTGTGTCTAAACCTCTTCCGAGTCATGAGTGCCTCAGACCCCTGTGGCAGCCTGGCTGATGCCTTCCCTGCTCTAGCCACACAGGTATGGCAAAGGGCAGAGAACTGCCAGCAGGCTGGTCTGTTTATATGGTCTTGCAGGACTGTCCAGCTTGACCTCTGTGTCTTTTTTGTCATCTCCTTGTAAGGAAGCCTCCTCCGGAGAAATACCATAAGATAGGTGCCTAGCTAGCTGAGTACCATACCAAGGGGAAAGTTCAGTGCTTCCACATTAAAATCCAAATACAAAACTCACTCCTGACAGGTTCTGTCTTATACACATTGGGTTTTGTTGTTTTTTTTTCCATTTAGTGAGCTGGGCGATGAAATATAAAATATGCTTACTACAGCTACAGATTCTATGATACTGCAGAGATTGCTTTCAAATTGGAGGACAGGCTGGAATCCAGATTGACCTGACAAACTAAAGAAATTTGCTACAAAAAAGAAAAAGAGAAGATTTAATAGAGTCACATGCAAAGTATTAAATTTAGGTAGCCATGATCAAGCAAAAGCACAAGACGGAATAAAATTGGTTAGGGAGCAGTTCAAAAGATGAGGCAGGCATTAAAATGGAGCACAGGCTGAGTGAGTCAACCCTGTCACGCAGTGGCAAAGAAGTCTGACTTTGTGTTGGATATCTGAAGAATGCTCCTCTTGGGGAGCACAGCTTGCTGGGCATCTGCAGGTGTCCTTCTGCTTTACAAAGCACCAGTCCAGCTTCAGGTGCAACAATGCACTTAAGTTTGGCTACTGCACATCAAGGAAAGTAAGGACCTCTCAAAGACATCCCAAAGGTAAACAATCCAAAGAATCCTTTGAGGAGCAACTGAAGAAATATCAAGAGGTGGGCTAGGGATTGCAAAGGGGAACCAACATCAAATATGTAAAAGGGCTTTGCCAAGAAGCAAAACATCTGATCACTGTTTCTGTGGTAACAAAAAGAAGCAACACATTCTAATTGTAGCCAGAAAAATTCAGGCTAAGCACTTTCAGAAAAATCTTTCTAACACTGCAGGTAGTGGAGCACTGAGGTTTGTTGGCAAAGCAGTGAAGCAGCTGTTGCAATAAATATTATGGATCAGTTGGTCTCAAGGACAGCATAGAAATGTTGAGTTGGCCTTCTGGACTTAGAAGCCTTTTCTTTTGATTAAATAAAAAGCCTTCCAGCCTTTTCTTTTGATTAACTTGGATGTGAATCTTGTCCATGGGGGCTTACTGATGTAGAGCCTTTGCAGGACAGCTTCTCAAACTATCCTGGGAAAGTAGATCCAACAAATAGGCAGCAGAGTTATTTTCAATATGTCTAACAGGGATGAAAAGCGGCTCTGAAGGACAGGAGCCTTGTCCTTAAATGAGTCCCTGGATTGGTTCATTCTTCAGGTTTAGCTCATCACTGGAATTAAAGGCTGGATTTTTAAAGGACTTTTGTGGTATCACAAATGAGAAAAAAAACCCTTTGCTTTTTTTTTTTTTTTTTTTCTGAACATGAATTCATGAATCCTGCTACCACAGTCCACAGGCTCAAATCACATTGCATATATTAGAGCCATCTTCACATGAAAATTTTTATTCTTTTGTGACACAAAATAGTGTGACACAATCATTCTCGTTTGCATCAGAGCATAGCAGGGAAAGCAGGGAGACTTAATTTGTAGTGTCTCCATCACTGTTTTTACAAATCTCATGTTTCATGGCTGGGAAATACTGAATTTCTACAGATAAATGACAATGAACCATAACTAAAAGACGAAAACGTAGGTTCCAGAGTCCCCAGCACCATGCATTAAGTGTGAATAGTACATTAAGTCTGGCCCAGGAAGGGAACGGTAGGGCCTGCCTTCTCAAAAGGGCTTACCATTTTAAAAGAATCTCACTGTCTAAAAGGGATCTTCACAGCTAAATATGCCGTTTTTCATTTTTGTGCACATACAGATCAAGGGAAGGCTGTGAGTCCCTGACTTGTAAATACTTCTTAATCTCATTTTCTTTAGTAAGTGCTAAGACCCGGTCTCCTTTATTTTGCCTTCTGTTACTTATTTTTTAATCCAAAGCCTCAGTTCTTTAGAAGATGGGAAAAGTTGCTTTGAAGTTAATTTTATACGTAGAAGCAAACCCTGACCATAAAAATGCTTTCAGAGGGTTGCATCACTGTCAGGAGATTGAGTTGTGCTGCCATTTCCTAATACTGGGGATTAGGCAAACTCCTTCCACCTTGATGTGAGATATTAAACTTATTCAGGTTTTATGAGTTAAAAATTGTATCAGGCAAATATAAATTTGGGAGGACTTTTTCCTTTGCTAATTTCAGCATTCCCACACCCAAATTCTCCAAGGGTGCCTCTGAACTTGCATTCTCCATGAGTATGACTTTGCATTTGTGGTGTTACAGCTTAGACATCACACAGATGGTTTTATCACAACATCCTATATCTCTTTCCCAAGTGATTACCTGACCACCAGATCCATTGCAGTCTGAGCTCAGTTTTCTCACAAACCTCTCCCTTTTGCTGTGCTGTCCTTGCAGCAGTGACCTCCAGGAGCACTTTGGTTGTGCCAGAGCAATGACAGCATCTCTGCCCCAACACTGCCAGCGGGAGAGCTGGATGCAACCTGGAGCTGTCTGGCTTCCTGAGCAAAAGAGAACACTTCCAGAAAAAAGAAAGCTGAAGGCAAAACCAGGCAGAGGGGGATGTGTGAGCCCTAGCAGCCATCACAGCAGGCATGCTCTGGCCCTGGAGGAAGGGCAGGTGAGAAAAGGAAATGGACCCTGCTGTCTGGATGATGCCACACAAAACCATGGAGGATATACCCCTTCAAAATTGACAACAGTAGCATCCAGAGTCAGAGCAATGGTAAGCTTTTTGGTACAGAAAGTTTAAAATATGCTAATGTGCTAACACTTAGGCAATATCATCAAAATAGGCCAGTCTGTGGCTGGCATATCTAGTTCTAGCACAGCTAGCATATGTGTGGATATATAGGTGGATATATGATACTACACTTCAAAAGCAAGTTACTTGCACAAGTATTGATGCCTTTTCATTCTAGATTACAAATGCCCTTGCAGAATCAGACACCCAAAATCACTCATAGCTGATTCTATGAAACTTGATCACTATAACTTATCTAATTTTTTACTTTAAAAATGCACACTGTCTTCTTTGTGATGTATTTTTTCACCATTTCAATTTCTATCTTTTCAGACATCCTTAATGGATCAGTAGAGATGCCACCAAAATTAAAATGTCATATTTCTTAGCACAGTTTATAAAGATAAATGTTTATTCTTACATGGCACATCTCATAGTCTAACTGAAGAACAGCCTCAAACATTGGACTTTTGGTAAAGTCTTAAAAACAGTAATTTAACATAGTTACAATGCAAACACATTTCTTAAATCTCCATAATTTTCTGCCATTTCTCTGAGTTCAGAGAATACACATAAAGTGCTTGCACCCAGATCAGTGGCATGCCAGAAATGAAGCATCTCCGGTCCTATCTGGGCCAAGTCCCCTGTCCACCTTTCCTTGGGAGCACCAGTCTGAAGGTACTTCCCTAAAACTCTCACTTCTGCCTTCAAGTCTCCTTTTCCAACTAACCTAATACAGTGAGAAGAAAGGGGGGTTTCTCTCCCTTATAAAGAAAGAAAACCTCTCAAAGCTGTCCTAAGTAATATTCATAGCTTCCAAAGATCATGTTCACATTTTACCACCAAACAAGTGGCTATGAAAAAGCAATTTTTCACACACTGTATTTTCCCCACAGCTCCCCACTTGCATCTCCCTGTTGGCTGGGTGTACCCATGCTCAGCCACAGCCACACCACAACCTCTTCTCCGAAGGTATGGTCCAGAATATTTATCCCTAAATGTGTCATCCATAGAAAGCTTTTAGATTCCTCATCAGGCTCCCACAAGGTTAAAAGGATATTTGGCTGTATGGGAGGGATGAGGTGAAAAAGGACATCCAAGATGGCTCAGACCATTGGAGACAGGGAAGATATTGGCACATTCCCGATTTGAAGAGTCTCTGACAGGGATAAGAGACTCTGTCTTCCTCCTGAGACTTGTCCAGGTGCACTATGGATGATGGAGCCAAAAAAGCAACACAATTTAAATTCAACCAGTAAATGAGAGCAGCAAGACCATGGCAAGGTGAGGGGATAGACGCTTACTTTGGGGTGAGAAATGCCATGTGGTGTGTCTGCGTCCACATGGAGAAGGGCTGTGGTTTCTGAAGCTTCAGGTGGGCACCCAGAGGTAGCATGACTTGCACTAGAAAATACTTTGGTGTGTTGTAATTTGGTTGCCTTCAGCATGGAAATCCTTGTTATGGTGGTTATGTATTTTCATTTGAAGGTGCATTAAACCATTTTATTTTTAAGATCTATCAGATAAATGGTAGAACATACCTTTGAGCAAGCTGGTAATGCACGCTTTAGGTTACTTTATCTCTGGGAATGGGCCAAAGTGGTTTCTGTCTGTGTGCGTGTGCCTGTGTAATTAGCCCACAAAATCAGACTCAGATAAAAATAACCAGGCAATGAATGTAAATAATCAGGGCCATGATACACATCGCTCCCAAAATGTGATTCCCATGCACTGAGAAAACAGGGACTGTAAAAAGTTAGAGAAATCTCAACTTTCAATTCAATCCCTGGAAAACACTCTGGGGGAACATAGATACTCCCTCACTTTAGTATCTTTCTAAAAAGGGCAGTAAAGCAGAAAGCTGGACCAATTTCCATGCACAAGGAAGTGCCTAGGACACTAAAGCCAGTGGCAGAGTCTAAGCAGGTGTTGAGAAGGAAGGCCATGGGTTGCAGAAGTTGCAGGTTTGGAAGCAGCTTGCTGCCATGGAGGACCCCAGAAGGCATGTGGCAGCTCACACCTCCTATCCCAGGCTCACCAGCAAAGAGCTCAAGTAAAGCCAAGCTCGGGTCATCTGCTGACAAAGAAAACTTTTATATCTGACCTGTTTGGACTGCACAGCTGAGTCTGGGCACACTCAGGCATTTGGCCATCCCTACCAAGCACTCAAGTGACATCTTTGCCCCATGGGCAGCTTC
The DNA here is from genome assembly GCF_015832195.1 of Motacilla alba alba. Lineage (NCBI taxonomy): Eukaryota > Metazoa > Chordata > Aves > Passeriformes > Motacillidae > Motacilla > Motacilla alba. The sequence goes on from NC_052017.1 coordinate 24,905,772, forward strand.
AGAGCTTGCACCTCAGGTAGTGCTTACAACATTCCTTCCTGCAACCAGGCAGTCTTGTGCATGCAGAGCAGCCTCTAGGACCTCCACCCAACATATTTTTTCCTTCCCTGCAATGTGGCATGGCTGTGGTCAGAGGTGCCTCCTCAGTGCTGATAGAAGGCTTGTGGAAACAGGTCTTCAGCTATCCTGCTCTTTTGTCACCTCACAGGATCCAGGACTGTGGCAGCGCAGACTCCTGCTGCCACCATAACTCCTGCTGCCACTGGAGTTGTACTGCCATTTGTAATCATGGAAAAATTCAAGGGCAAACTCTGGAGGGCAGTCTCCCCAGATACTTTCTACAGATACTTTCCTGGGATGAGGTCAGAGAAGCTGTAAGCAGCCACTGTTGGCACATATGGACAATGTCACATGCTGTAGGGAGATGCAAGGGAATGGAAATACATGGAAACATGATGCTATGAGAAAGAACTATAGCTGTAAAATTTAATAGTGTGATTTGTGAAACTGACAATACCCACCATAAGTCACAAAATAAAACAGAAATGTGTGGAAACTGTAAATCTTTCTGAGCACAATTAGTGTAAACACTTGTTAAGTTTTATCACAAAGAAGGACAAACATCATAGAAATTCCAAATATTGTTTTACTGTTCCTAGCCTTGTCTCTTCTCCAAACAGTAGTCTGGAGCCCACCAGGGAAAGGACACTTTATCTTTCCTCACTGCTGCTCACTCCACTATTTTTATCCTCTTCACCTTGTTTTGCACAGGGAGTGTCTTCTTTCTGAATCCCAAGAGGAAAAGCACAAACACTGTCAAGACAAATAACTGTTAATACAGTAAGAGGTAGAAGACAGGGAGCTATAAAACCCAACGCCTTATCCCATGATGGGGAGCCTACAGTGGTGAGACGGGCTCTGGTGAGAGTGTGCAGCTCTACGTTTCCATGTACTTTGACACTGCCCAGCTCATGGTACAGGTTCATTTGCCTCTCATGGGAAGAGTGGCTGAGTTCCAGACCAGCTGGGTGAATCCCTGACCAATCTGTTTTTCCACTTATCCTGTGTTTCTACAGCAGAGTGATTGCTGACATCAGGAACATCAGAGAAGGTGCAGCGGAGCAGCCTGGTTCTGCTGACTGGAGAAAGTACCATGCACAGAGAGTCTGACCTGGCCTTTCCAAGTCAAACCTCTCCATTACCTCCTGTGGATCACAGCCCACATGACACTGGCTAGCAGGGTACAGCAGATCTTGTGGGAGGATGGGACTGTGTATGACCTTTGGGCTATTCAAGGGTTGCTTCAGCCCCAGAGAGTGGATGGGAATAGTGCTGAAACCTTTTTGCATCATTTGGCCTGTAACAGACCACCCATATACCATTTTCCTATAGGAGAAGAATTAATTGATGGCACTACTCAAAAACATCCCAGAATTTTGAAAGACATTCAGTTCCAGGCTTTGAAACACAATCCATTTAATCAACCATTTTTTCCACTGGAATGACACTGGGTCAGTCCAGTAGTTCTTGAGGTTTACTCTCAGCTGTAGTTTTGCTTGGAATGTGAACATCACCAATAATAGAAGGGACATCCCCAGATAATTTCTGAAAGGGAGAAAATTGCTTGGTTTTTTGCTGTCTGGTCTGTGGTGACCTCCTGCATATCAAAGGTACTGGTTCCTGTCAGTGTGCTGAGGGAGGCAGCAGCTTTTGCAAAGCAGGTACTGAGAGGCAGCTTACCAGGAGGGATGCAAGGCACAGAAGACACAGGCTCCTGAGGACACCAGAAGCGTAGGACCCAAAATAACCACCTGGAGTTGCTTATGCCTGAGTCTGGCCTCGCTGGTTTTACTCTTTCAAGGGCTCTTGGGCACGAGGGGTATTTGTAGCATATAACCCTCATCATCTCACCTAGTGACCACTGTGTGGTACCAGCTATTGTGGCCATTTTGGCCGTGTCTCCCCAGAGCACCTGCAGCAGGCAGCCTTCCCTCCTCGGGCACTGCGCAGCCGAGCCTGCCTGCCTTGCTTCAGCCCCTGCACCGTGTGCCTCGGATTGCGCTGTGTGCGTACCCACGCACACACACGTCCCTTCTCCCCTTTCACCTCCTCCCCTCGGGTCCAAATGAATCCATGAGTCACTGCAGGAAGTGCACCTGATGACCTCACAGCCATGGAACCAAACATGAAGCATCAAAAAGCAACTTCATGTGGGAGCTGGGGACTAAGCGAGCTAAAGCCTAACTGGTTGGATATTCATAGCTGGGGTTTTATCTATTTTCACAGCATTTTCTAAGCAATAGTAGTTCTTCACTGGAATAGTTTGACAGAAATTCAGACTTTGAGGAGGTACATTAAAATTTTCATCTGGGACATTATGTGATATGTCTGACTGACCAAAATGCAAATAACTGAATTGTCATAAGAGAGATGGAAAGATTGTATAAAGCTTAAAGGTTGCTTTTAATCTACAGATGTACCTGGCATTAACTGGAATAGAGAAGTTTAATATGACCATAAAGCAGAAGTGTGAACTTTTGCTGTTGGTGCTGTTTGTGCATCATTAAAAGGGATGGAGAAAAATCATTAAGGAAAAATTCAATTGTCATAAATACCAGCAATATTTCAGTGTCCATGTGAGGATGCATGTTGGTGTATTTAAATTGGTCAAGATTTTCTTCAATGTTTTCTGAGGCAGGAAAAGCATTTCTTTCCATTTATATGCCTTTTAAAGTAATGCTAGAAATTATTTTCAATAACACAAATACTACCCTGAATGGGAGCAGAGCTCTTGTGGTGCATTTGAGGGCAGTAAATCCTATTTTCTACCAAGATTAACAGGTTTTGCAGGCTGAACGTGCCTGAAGGCAGCTGTACTCTACACACCCAATTTTTTACAAAACACAGCAGGACAGGTTCATGTCTGGTATAATCCCTTTGCCTGCAGAACATTTCAGTCTTGGCAAATTGGTCTTAGAAACAAGCATATGCCCCAGGTTTCCAGTCAGGGCCAGTTTTTTTTCTTCTATTCCCCCTAGACCAGCTCCGCTTCTTGGGCTTGGACCTTTTCTTCACAGGGGCAGGACACTACAAGGTCAGCTCTGTGCAGTCCAAGCAAGAAAAATAATACTCATCTTCTTTCAGTGGAGAAATGGTGAAAAAATCAGAGACTGGCAGGACATCATGGTACAGACCTCATTCACAGGCCCTGTATGGAAGTGGTTCGGGCTGGAATCTCACCAAACAATCCTTTTCCTTCCTTGGAAAGTCCTTGAAGATCCAACACCTTTCCGCTTGTGCAGGTGATCTCTTGTGCATCACAGGATGGTGTGAGCCAGACCAGGAGCTTCACACTACTTTAATGTGGTGGCCTCAGGTTTGGGTTCAGTTTGGGATTTGGAGCAATAGCTATCAGCTCATCCACATGAAAATGTGGCCAGGTTTGGTGCTGTTTCCATGTGTTGTGGCAGCCATCGTTCATGGCTATGCATCCATCTCACTACTGCTACACCCATGCAAACTGTGCCTCACCACAGGAAACTAGCTGATCCAGTTCAAATTCTGCTCTCTCCCTGTCAACACACAGAAATGAAGATAGAAACTGCTGCCTCCATGTTGCTCAACACAGCAGGCATTTGAAAGGGCTTTTAGGTGAATGTGGAGCCGAAGTGTCTGTCTCCGCCCACTCTCCTTTTGCCAAAGAGGTAAGAGGGAAAAAAACCCCATAAATATAGTCCCTGTCATTGTTCTCTGATTTCAGTGGGTTGCTGGAAGTGTGTGCGTTTAGCAGAGTTTCTGCAATAAAGCACCTCCCTATTTTGGAGGAGAAGAAGTTATTTTCTGCGTATGCAATTGACTCAGAGACTTGTTTGTCCTGCAGGAAGAGTTGCAGGATTAACTTTGAATACTTTGATATTCAGTGATGAAAAAAGACACACCAACATGAGGATTTGGGGAGGCTCAGTATGTCCTTCCTTCTTGCTTTTTACACACCTAGAAGCTGGGCATGAATGACAGATTGCAGCTTCAGTCCTGGAAACTGTTTCTTGAGGCTTAAAGAGCAACAATGACATCATGAAAGCTAGTCCTGCTTCACTGAAAAGCCAAGAAGCTGGCTGCAGGTGTGACTGCAGTCAGACTCTAATGGTCAAATTCACTGCAGAGAGAGGCTTCAGTGTGGTCAGTTGAAGCTGCAAAAGACAGAAGCACTGTAAAGCTGTGTCCTTCTCCAAGGCAGCAGCTCACCCTCCTGTCAGTGCGTGATTCAGAAATAAGACAGTGACTTGGATAGTGCACACGTCTCTTTTTGGTGACAAGGAAGGAAGAGGAAATGCTGACAGCATCAGCCTAGCATTCTCTTAGGAAAGACCTAAACACCAGAGCTTCCTCAGCCTGAGAAGATTTAGAGCTGAAACCCAGTGTAAGCTCTCCAGAGCATCTAAAGCATCTCAGGAGAATATCACCTGAACACTAATTAAGCTCCATAGTGTGCTAACTTGGATATTATCCCTAACCTCCATTTTGTAACCTATAACTACTTAGTCATTCATTCTGCACACATTCAGAAATCACAGGTCAAAGCCATGTTTCTCAGACCAAACCAAATCTTTTTGGGAGAGATGAGAAGAGATGGAGTTGTAATGGGTGAAAGGATCCAATGGCACAGGGTGCATTTCTTTCACTCAGAAAGCTGATAAAAACATTTGTCTCTAAGTCTTATTCACAATGGCACTTCTGATACAAGAGACAGTATTTCACAGTGGAACCAGAGAAAGAAACAAATCTGAAAGGCAGTGGTTGCTCTGCAAGATCAGCGTGATTGCTACAGAATTTCTCCTCTAAACCTTCCAGTAGAACATCCACACCTACACACATGCTTGGTATGAAACACTCCTGTGAAAGCATTACCTCTGTAGATGAGAAGAGGAAGGTACGACTTTCTCTTTCAGAGTCTCAAACAAAGAACAGTATATACCAATCACAGAACTCTTAGTTAATCCCCTCAGCTTGGCTTTTGAAGTTAAGTATCTTACACCCCATCCTTACGAAGCATCTTTCTGTTCTTCAAGTCACTGGAAGAAGATAATTTTCCACCAGCTACCAAATCTGTGGAAAATATAGAACTCATCCTATATCAAAATGAGTTTCATTTCAAGGAAAGTAATCAGTGTAATTCCAAAAAATTAAAAAGCAAATCCTGAAGTTTTTTTATAAGATGCATTAGATGTAGTTAAGAGGCTAATGGTATAATTACATACAACAAAGTAGGTATGCTGCAGCACCTTGCATTTCTTGAGCAGACTGGGGTTCCTACCCCTCTGCAAGGTCCCCACAGCTGATACATGAGAAGGACCGAGTGTCACAAATCTAAGGCTGCAGTGCTGTCCTTCCAAGGTCCTGTGGCACCAGCAGGTCTTCATGGGCAACAGGAAACCAAATGTCTTCGGTGACATCAGCAGGGTTTACCTGTCCCACTTTAAAATATGAAACAGTTGCAATGACCTTGCACTGACAGAAAACTGTCACATTACTTTAGACTCTAGTTTGAGTTGCATCATTCCCGCAGCATCAATGCAATGTCAGTAGCTCACAGTGCAGGATGGATCGTCCTGGGTTTGGACATATTTAGAGGCCTCTCCTGCTGAGGGCTGTGTTCCTCCTAAGGAGAGCTTTGCATTTGGCTTCAAAATATAAATTTCATTGGGAAAGGGAAGGAATGACATCTAATTTATGAAATTATGGACCAATTAGAGTGGGCAATATTTTTTCACCAGGACTCTGCTAGATGAAAAATGCATATTTGTCAACACTAAAACTTTCCAGGAATGTCCCACTTCACCAGCTTATTTTCACATATAAAACTGAGGAGAAATTCCCTCAAAATTGAAATATTTTGTTCTAATATTTTCAAAACTAAAAACTTGATGTTTCTTCACAAAACCAACTTTTTGTTTTGAGATGCATTTCAGCTTACTTTGAAATAAAATTGAAAACATTTTTTAAAATCTCAGTTTCAAAATAAAACAGTTCATCTGGGGATCAAACAGAATATTTCATTTAAGTGGTCAGAAAGGCTTTTTATTCTTTGGAGCTGATGATGAATCAGGAAAATTCTTTCTTTCCATGACTCCGATATATGCTGTTTTGAAGCTGCTTTGATATCTGATATTTATTACCTTAATCTCATTTGTGCCTTAGCATTACTGGCTGTAATGGCTCCATGCTTGCCTGATGTTAGATGTTTAAATGCTGTGGTCCTGAACAGTGCTGGAATGGAAGACCACTTAGGGATCATGAGTACTGTTGACATAAACCAAGCAATTTTGATGGGACTGTTGACCTGGTAGATCCTACTGATCACTGAGAAACAAATAAATAACACATTCAAGTCACATAAATTTATGTCCAAATAACATGGACATAAATAGAGGATATAAAAACAGTGAATTTTAGTAATAGAAGAATTTGAATGTACAAGAAAAATCAACTCAAAAGAAATTGAGAGATCTCATGGCATTCAGATTTACTTTAAATCTTTTTTTTAATTGGATCTGAGAGCTGATGAAGAAGTTGCCATATTTCCAATCGCTAATAAAAGTAATCTTGAGACAAAACTGATCTGAATATAGGTATTTACTTTTAGGAAATAACATATGTTAGTGCTTGAATACGCTGACTTGTGACTACAGGAGAGCTGCCCGTCATCTGCATTTTATGAGTACATCTCTTTTTTTTATGCAAACACTAGGGAATGTTGGTTTTTGTGTGGCTGGTTTTCAATATGTTAAGAAAAATACTTTTTTTTTGAAAAGAAAAGGAACTTTTTGCCACCAGAAACCCAGAATTATCGCATTAGGACCACCCTGGCTGGCTTCTCTGTGGAGTTCTAACTTCAAGGAAGTAGTATGGACACAGAAAATTGTTTAAACTGAGAAGACTATATAGGTTTGTACTGGAGGTTTTGTTTCTCTATTTGGTTTTAATAGAGCAGTCATTATAAATTAATGAAGTATCATACAGACTTTATTCTTACTGTTTGGAGAAGTATTATCTCCCATTTTCAGAGAGAAAAATGAATGTGTCCTGAGGATAAAGCAACTTCTCAAGGTCCAAATATTAGGAAAGGTAAAAAGGTCTTTGAGCCACAAGCCTGCTCTTTCTGGCAAGGCCTGAAACAGGCATCAGAGCTAGAAATCTGCCTTTTTCTCCTTTTTTTTTTTTTTTTTTTTTTTTTTTTTTTTTTTTTCTGTGGGCAGGGCAGCCCACAGGAGTGACCAGCCATGAAATTCCTAGGCAGTTCTAGGTTTGGATCCTGAAACTATCCTCAGCTAAGTTTCACAATTTTGATTCAAGCATTCATTATAGGGTTATTTATACTTAGACAATGAAATCTGAGCATGTACCAGCTCAGCCTTTGAACTGTATCCCTTCTTCTTAGTGGTCTAGTCATCTTTCCACAGTAAATATGTTAGGTGCAGTGATCACTGATAGAATGGGTTCAGCCAATTCCACATGGAAAATACTTTATGTTGAGACATCAAGAAGTGTAACACTTTTAACTTCAGCAAGAAACATCTTTGGAAACAGGCTTTAATCCTAGCTATGATGATTAGTCTATGTTTCAAGTGGTACAAATAGTGGTTTCAGATCCTCAGGCCAAATTTTCCAGGTCAACTGTGTATACAGGCAGCTGAACAAATGGTCTCAGAGAAAACATGCACAGAGAGGACATGTACATTTTCTTCAGTTTACTCCTACTTTCTTCAGTTTACTCCTACTTGTGTTTGTTTTCCCTGCTCAGATGGCTCAACCTTCCTTCCATCTCTCCATCTTGTCAGGATAGAAGTTCATGCTCTGAAAGTCTGCCAAAATGCTTTGGTGTGCCATTGGGGTCTTACAAGATGGTCAGCTTATTCTGGAAAAGAAGCTATACTTCGGATGCCTCTTCATCCCACATCTCCAAACTGCTCCATCCAAATGCAGATCCCATATTGCTCTGCCTGTGCTTCAGCTTTTAGCAGTGCTGCAGCATGCCCAGATGTGGGCTTCAGAATGACCAAACATGCAAGGGAAGAAGATTGGAGGGTCATCCAGGTCGCCCACTGACAATGCTGGAGTTTTCCCTGATACCTTTTCCCTGTAGGTTGGGCAGCACTGATCAGATGCTCTGGAAAACCAGGAGGTCAGACAAAAGACTCACAATTTGGAAATCTTACTGGATTCCTCTGCATTGCTGTGAATACTGCCTGTTTCAAGGTATCTGGTAAATGTTTTTGTCATTGTAAGTAACAACCTTCAAGAAGAAAGAAAATAGACAAACAAATTGAGCCTCATCCAGAACTAGGTGGCCATGTCCTGCCCTTCCTGTCCTTCACAAGCAAATTGTGGTGGCTCTCCTTTGTGAAGGGATTCTTTGAAACTTCACATCCAAAATCTGATGGTTTCCTTACACTATTGTTCATATAATGATCAACTGGAAATGCTCTGAAGTTTAAGTTGTGCCACCCCAAAAAACACCAATCTAGATTTATTCTCAAATGTATCTTTTGATTAAGAAAGCAACCATTACCACTAGCAGAAAAGCAATTCAGTTAGATGGTAGCTATTTGAAAACACAAATCAGTTTCTCCTGGACAAAATTAGATCATACAAACAGGAATCTCTACACCTGGCACAGCTTTCCCACACAGAGCATTCAAAGTCTTTACAGAGAATACAGCTACTGGACTTGTCCAGGCTGAACATGAATCCCAGTCCTTCTTTAAGCCAGACCACCAAGCGATCTGCTGTCCTTCATCTGCAAGAGGGAGGAAGGTGAGAAAATAGTCATTTTCCCTCTGTCTCATTTGAGAGTTAAGTTCTGCTCTCTCAGATCCACTGGACTCACTCATGTCCATGTGCAGTCACTGTTTATCTTGCAGGGCTGTGTGGCTTGGTGGTCCCTTTGGAACAGTCCACCTGCACTATGCTTTTGACACTTTTTTTTTAAACTTTCTTCTTTTTTCCTCTTAGATTTTGCAGCAATAATTGAGCCTCTTTGGTTTGTCTCTGAGTAGGGGAAACTCAATGACTTATAATTACCTCACATGCCATTTAATGAAATTGAAGGAGCACAGTAACATCCATAATCTAACTCTTTGAGCTTGTTAAGCCCTAGTTCTGCATATTTCCAAGTGCTAATATTCAGACATAAATGGAAAAAGGTTAAAAGGATTCAGTGAATTTGTAACAAATGTGCCCTTTGTGTATATGAATTCTGAGTTGTCTCTACTGGACATGGTGTGTTGGTTAATCTTGCTATGAATACCAAAATTACCTCCTTGTTAGCAGGGCTCATTGCTGTTATTACTGCAGCCCAGTGAAAAGGGCATTGACTTTGGTGCTAAGAGACTCAGTTTCTCATCACATCACTGCTACTGTCCTGCCATTTGCCATAGGACAAACTTCTGCATCTATTTATTTCTGTTTCCATTCCCAGCTGGTGCTGTCTTGTGTATCTAGAGTTGAAGCTCTTTGGGACAGAGACCTCCTTACATACTCAGTGTCAGATCTCAGTTAATTTCTTAATGAAGTAGTAACAAATGACAAGCAGGTAAATGTTAAATGAAGAGAAGTTCCATCTAAAATTAATGAACAACTTAAAAACTGAGCATACTTGGTATGAAATTTAAACCAGCTTTATCAACTACAGTTTCAGCAGCCTTAGATTATCTGGTACAGGAGGTGATGTGTTCTGCAGAAGCTTCTTCTACGTTTTAAATACAGGGCCTTTTAATAAATAAGCACTAAACAAAAGCAAGACAGCTGATCCCATGCCTTTTCAGCTTTACCTTGCTTCCAGTTGGCCTGCTTTTGTCGTGTCACTTTCCACATAGATTTTTGCACTGAAAATGAAGAACTCAAAGGGAGCAGTTATTACAGAGGAAGATTGAGAGGTGTTCAGAGATTACCTGGAGTGAAGGTGTATGAGTTCTGCAGCTGAACTGAGAGCAAATGATCAACAAGAAAAGAAATAAAAAAGAAGTGGGGAGCAGAAGAGAAGAGAGGCAGCCCTTTATTTATTAAGTGTCATCAATGTTTAAGGCATAAGGTAGAAATTCCTGAACAAAGTAATTCACAGTTTAAGAGTAAAATTGTACCTTTAAGAGGGGTAAAAAAGCCCACACTGAGGCCAAGAAACCACTTACTGAGATTTCTCAGAATGTTTTACAGCAACACTGGGGTCTGCTTTCCTCCCACCACTCTGGCAGGAAAGGAGTTTGTCTCCATAAATCACACCTCCCTTAGAGACCACTGTCACCCTCATGGATATCCTGTGTTTCCCCTGTGGCTGCTGTTCAACCACCAGAGCGGTGTCTCTGCAGCACTGCATGCTCAGGAAAGAATAAACAGCAAGAAAAATGTAAAGAACAAAACTGCCAACCTAATGAAGGAGTGTGTTGGGGTTTAACAGCAACTAAGCTCCACACAGCTTCTCACTCTCTCCCCCTCATTCATTCTTCAGTGGGATGGGGAATAGGATCAGAAGGGTAAAAGTGAGAAAACTCATGCGCTAAGATGAAGATAGTTTGATGAGTAAAGCAAAAGCTGCACATGCAAGCAGAGCAAAACAAGGAATTCATTCACTGCTTTCTATGGGCAGGCAGGTGTTCAGCTATCCCCAGGAAAGCAGGACTCCATCACATGTAACGATGACTTGAGGAGACAAACACCGTCACTCCAAACATCCCACCCTTCTGTCTTCTTCCCCCAGCTTTATATGCTGAGCATATGTTAGGGGATATCCCTTGGGTCAGCTGTTCTGGCCACATCTCCTCCCAACTCCTTATGCTTGCTGGTGCAGTGGGGTGAGAAGCAGAAAAAGCCTCAACTCTGTGCAAGCCCTGCTCAGCAATAGTGAAAACATCCTTGAATTATCAACACTGTTTTCCAGCACAAATCCAAATACAGCCCTATACTAGCTACTGTGAAGAAAATTAACTCTATCCCAGCCAAAACCAGTGCATTCTCCATCCCTTATTCCACACCATTTACATCATGATCCCACACCTTCCAATACATCCTCACTAACCACCACCCCCCTTTCCATCCTTTGACAGAATACGCAGATATCATGCCCTTAGTCTATGGATGACCCCTGTAATATATGTTCATAAAACACCCATAAACTGTCCACAAAATGCCCATTGAGTAAATTTCATCCATGACTTTGGGTTCCACTTGTCACGGGGGTCACTTAGGACAGGAGAGTGTTTTGTTAACATGTGTCATTGGGCACCAAAACCAGCTCAGGTCAGCTAACTGTTGCACTTGTACTGCTTCTCCTAAGACTTGTCCTCCACTTCTTTACATGGTTCTTGCTATAATAATTCTTATAATGCATAACTCAAATAATGGGTGACTCAGATTTAGAGTTTCAACTTTCGTCCCTGATTCCCTGGTGCCACTTTATAGGTTTTAACATGATGAACTCTTCCCCTTGCTTTCAGCCTGGCTAGTAACCTTAAAAGCTTCCTCAGGAAGAGCACCAAGGCTATTAAGTAGCAGAGTGTGCAAGCATAAGGACTATTGAAGACTCCCCATCATCTCTAGCTCAGCAGTCAGTCCTCTCTCCAGACAGGTCTGTCATGTTTTCATCAGAAGATATCTACTGTTTTATACAGTGTAACTTTTAGTTGTCTTGATTTTTTTTCATGTTTATGTGTCTGTAGCTGATGAAGTTTGGTCATTGCTGACCTCCCCTCAAGTATCTATGGCAAATTACAACATTGCTGACCTCCCCTCAAGTATCTATGGCAAATTACAATAGCCAACCTGTCTTGGCTATTGCAGCACAATGACCTTTACATCATTTGAACACTTCATGATCCCATCTTAGCATGCCTCAATACCTAAGGGTTTCTCTGAAGTACAACAATTTATGTGATGGGACAAAGTATAAGAAAGACCTTGTATTCCAGCAAGCTGCTCTGTACTAATACCTTGACATCTACAAAACCAGAAATAACAACAACAACAATCTGGGTAGCCCTCTCTTTTGGATGTAGGGTGGAAATATGACATGTAAAACTGAATTCCCAATGTCATTCTTGAGCACCGACCTCAACTGAAGCACAGAATCCTAGCCTCTCCCTCTCTCCCTCCTCAGCACATTTGCATGCTCTTTGGTTTTTGCATGTGCTGGTGGTGAAGAAGTGATTTTTGTTATCATCTAAAAGCACTATCATGTGTTGGAAACAGGAGGAGGAAATAATAGAAAAACCACAGCCCCATAAGTGAGAAAGCTGCAGAAAGGTAGTGAGACCTCCAGACAGAGTTCTTGGAAGCCTGTTCTCCTACCACTGAAAGGAGATAAAATCTAGCTGAGGACAATCATATTTGGCCTAACATGACCCCTGCTTTTAGAGTAAGAATCAGAAAGAAGTATGTGGCCTTGCAAGCACAGAAAGGTATTAAAGTCATCCACCCTGGAAAGAGCCATCAGGTTAAAAGGCCACTGATTGGAGGTGTTTGTTTCCTGTACCCATACTTTTCATACCAGGAAATGTAAGACTTTTTGTTGCCTTTTCAGAAAATACCAAGGCTCTAATATCTACCATGCCAGAGTATGAAACAAAAAAGAAAATAAGAATTCACTTCTGGTTTACAGCTGTTGTCCCAATAGTTATATATGCTCCAATAAAATATTACAATGGTCCAGGGAGACTTACTTGCCAAGCCACAAGCACATCAGGCTGCAGAAATAAACAAGGGCCAAGAGAAAAAAGTCAGTCCTGTTGGAAACCAAGTATGCTATTGCCAATCTTGTGATACTGTAAAATGCTACTCTTCCACCTCCAAACCATGAAACTAAACATATATATATATATATATATACATATATATATATACACACACACTAGATATTTTTATTTGTCTTCTACACTCCCCAAAGATTCAAATGTACAATCTTCTCCCCACCATCATGAGGGCTTAGCACATTTCTTTTTAAACAAAAGCTGAGATTATCATGCAATTAAGTGGCTCTAGGCACTGAGCCTTAAAAAAATACCCTTTAGAGGTTCCCTTTCAAACAATGAAAGATGGTGAGACTGCAGTGAGAGAGCTGACAGAGGAAAGGAGATCATGGCAAAGGCTAAGGTGAGAGTGGCCAAGCAGGGTTAGTGACAGTCTCAGCTAACCCACAAGCAGGGTTTGACCCAGGAGTCCAAGGAAGAAAGCAGCAAATACACAAACCTCCAGCCTTGGAATTGCAAGCGCTCTGCTGCGCTTGATCTGCAATTCCTGCGGGAAATCCCACTGAGATTTTTGGCTGGGACTTTGGAACAACTGGAGAGGAAACTTCATCGAGCCCTCTGCCTGTTTGGAGAGCACTTTATAAGTTTATGCTGTGCTGACTGAACACTTCTGCAGTGCAAACAGCAGCCTTGAGACTTGTAGCTCATCCACATGGCAGTCAAGGTTCACAGGGGGCTGCCAGAAGAGGACAGTCCAGTGAGCAGGGGCACAAGGCAGCTCCTCTTGGCACAAGCTCCAGCAGATCTTATTCTTTCACTCTGCAGCTGCAAGTTGTCGTAGTTTCCCGATGGGTAAATGGAATCTGTTGTTTTCTCTCAGGAGAGTTACTAATCTTTTCAGCTACATAAATACACTTCTATTATTGTCTGAGTAAATTGCCTTAGAAAACTGTTTCTTCAGGAAAAAAAAGTTGAAATTTCTTAAAAGGAAAATGTCAGTATATTTTTCATAATTATTCCACTACTTTTTTCTGCCATTGTTTATGGTAAAATCTTGATAGTTAGGAATTAGCATATACACTCATGTTATCATATCTGCTTAAGAATCTGAGTTTATTCAATCCCAAATAAAAAGTGAGACTCACGCATCCCAGTCTCCCTTGCTCCTGTCCAAATCTCACCTAGATTTCTTCCCAAATCATTGCCTGCCTGCATTTGTTTGTTATTACAACAATTCCAACTCTTGGATGGTGAAGAGCTCTGAAAAGAAAAAGATTATACAACCCCAGCATCAGCCTCGCACTTCGGTTCTCACATCCAGCCCTTCCCAGAAAGATTCCAGTTCAGCAGGATATTTTTCCAAATGCTTAATTCTGCACTCAGCAGTCTACACTCACTCTGCCTGCTCCAGCATTGAGATGAAGGGGGTGCTATGGGACTCAGGGAAGCGAGGCAATGTTTAGCAGATTCAGATTTCAGGTGGTCTGAGTCCCCTGAAAATGAGGGCAATGACGGAGGAGGGACCTGCTCTATTTTATACACCGTGTTAGGTGCTTGTAATGATACTGCTGAAATTAGGAACTCTTTCAGTAGGTAAAACCAGACAGCCTTTTGAATAATTTCTTTTGTTAAAACAAAAGAAACTATGCAACAGACACTATCTAGATGTAACGTCCAAATAAATCTACTCTGTGATTTTACCAGGATGTCTGTAAGTGGAATGCAGGCAAGTCCACAGCAGTTTTGTTGAGATGCCTATGAATGCTTGTCAAATCCAACTTTATATTTTAATAAAAGATGCTGTTAGAAAAGAAGCCATGCCTAAGCAGAGTGCACTGGAGAAACTGTAGGCAAATCTGTGCCTCATTCATGTAATTAATTTGTATCTGATCCTACAGCTGAGGAGCACTTAATGAATACAGTGAGCAGATGCAGTTCGGCTGTGTCTTCAGCAGGTATGTTTATTTGTTATCAGAAGGCTAATAGTATCCCAATAGCAATTTGCATGGAATGTGCAGTTATTAAAACCAGAACAGTGGAAGAGACTGTAATAATTTTTTAGTCTGGCCCTGAAATTACCTGCTTAAACAGCAATTTTACTGTTGCAGCTACATGTGAATGTTTTGACTGGTCTCTGGGCCTTCTTATGCTATAGCTCTGGAGCACTGTAGCTCTGGAGATTTTGTCACAGATCTTGGAATATTTTGCCCTGCAGAAACCCCAGCTCCTGGCAGAAGCGATCTGGCAGAATATCATCTTTCCTTTGTTTACTTTTTGAAGCCTCAAATCTTCTTGGTTACACAGCAAAGCTCAGCCATGTAATCTTCTAGAGGCTTAAAAATCAAAACTCAGAAAAAAATAAAGTCCCTGTTTCCTAGGCCTAAAAATCTCCTGATTTTTAAACTGAGCTTATTACCCCGGGGATCTCAGCACCGCTTTTTTACAAAACTGGGACTGCAATACTGATTGAGGGGCTCCCAACACCCTCAGCAGCACATCTCTTCTGGCTTTCAGTGGCAGCAGATCTGACCTGATGTGATTTATTAATCACAGAGTTTGTCAAAAATACATTTCAGCTTACAGTGCTGGCAAAGAGGTGAGGAGAGGAGAAGCAGGTGCTATGTTTTAACAGAGAAGACTGTGCCTGTTTACCTCATAATCGAATGTTTTTACTTTATGGTTTTAAATTTCACATAAAGCTATGGCAAAGCCACTTAGTAAATAAGGGAGGGAGCAGCAGCTCTGGGGGAGGCGGCAGCTGCTATCGCAACTGCAGCTTCTGACACAGACTACTGTGCCCAGCTCCACATTCCTGCAGCTGCAGGGCCCTGTCAGATCCACAGCCGAAGGAAACCACTGTTGTCCCGATGAACTAATAAAAAGCAAAGGTTACAAAATAAAAGCAATGTTTACATTCCCCACTCAGCATTTCATTGCAGTAAAAGCTGTCTGGGAGGGCCAGGGGTGAACTGAGCTTTGGTGATCCTATGCATCCCAGGTTTCTCTCCAGGCTATGCTGGGCACCCCAAGAGCAGCTGGAGGGGCCTGACACCTTTTCATTACAAATTCTGCACTCTAGCACTTGGCAGCCTACAGTCGCTGCTGACCCACCATGCCCTTGGGAAACAAAAACATGGGTTCCAGGAAGTAAAACCCCCAAATAAACATTGTCACAGAAGAATTGCAGGGGGATAGGGACCCTCTCATGGGTATGGTCTCAGCACTTTCTGTGTGTTCCCTCCTAATCCCAAAATGAATCTAAAACTTCTGCCATGATCATGAGGATTTCTACCTCCTGGGCCAATTATTGCACCTTTTTAATCAGGATTTAACCTTGGAGTCACAACAGAGTGAGTCCAAGGTGCACTGTGCCTGTGAGAGGAGGGGGCCCCAGTCCCCTCCATTGGAAGGGCACGGGAGGCAGGACCAGCAAAAGCGGCCCAAGATTGAGTCCTTCTGAATTTCTTCCAAAAAAAATACTTGCAGAGAAACCTGGAATTATATATAAGTAAAGTTGCCTTTTGATATTACCACGTAATTTCCACTTCTGGCAAGGAGATTTTTGCCCAGGCTAATTTGGAGACATTTCCCTTCACCACATTGGCACCGCCGTGTCATTTTTGATAGAAGCCTCATTCATGGGGAGAGCCAAGGCAACCCGTTCCCCTCTCGCTTCTGCAAACAGGGCTGTTTGTTGAGTCTCTTGAAAGGCTGTGCAAGCAGATAAACATGCTCCACATGAACTACGTTAGGTGGAGGTGAAATACAGATGATTATATTTAAGGGCTTACAATAGTCGTTAAGAGCTTCTAACCACAGGCCCTGGCAGAGCTGGTCCTCGGCTTGCAGTGCATGTCTTGGCTACATCCTCAACTGACTTGCTATTTGTACCCCTTGAAACGGGGCCAATCTTGTCAGTCTGGTGGCAATGGGAAGAAAAAAAAAGAAAAAAAGGAAAAAAAATGGAGAAAAAAAGGAAAAAATCCAACTCTGTTAATAGGATTATAAGATTTGGGGAATATAATGTTGCTGCAGATCATTTATTTTGAAAGCTGATTTCATTTTAGTGAAAACAAGCTCAGCCCTGCACACTGGGGGTTTGCAGCCATGATGCCAAACACAATCATTGCTGGTTTGAAAGATGTGATTGCTTTTTAATGTGGAAATTTCACAAGGTTACAAAAGAGGAAAAAATTAAACTCCTTTCTTATAACAAAGTCACCCTGGGATATGAGCTACAATGCCCTGACAATGTCCAGATACTCTGGCTGCATTGCACATCAGAAAGGTGGATGAGAGTGATTTACACCATTTCGCAATTGGGATTTTTTTCACAGAGCTGAAAAAGCTGAAAAGTTTTGAGCAAAAATAAAAACAGCACTTTGTAAAATGCATTTGAAATTGCACAAACACAACCCAAGGGTCAAGGAAGTAGAGGGGGGGATGAGTAATGTGTCCAAAGGGATAAATGAGGGGATAATATGATCTCCCCTTCATTCCTGACAGCTCTGGACCCACAGTGGCAGCCCACTCGACGTATTGGAACCTAAGCTCCTCCTCAGGCTAGCAGACAACTTTTATATTTTGTTAGACATCAGAATAAAAAAAAATTATAGTCAGCATCCCTGGCCTTTTCAATAGCAACCTCCCAAAGGGCTTAAATATATTCTAGAAATAATGGCTAAGCCCCATTTTCCTGGGTGTTAGATGATGTTCTGTCACCATCTCAGAAGAACCATTGTTGTGACAAAAGCCTCATGGCACAGCCCGGACAGGGCTGAACAGGGAAACAGGCACTAGCAGGAATGTCCCAGTCAGAGGAATTCATCAGGAGGGACCAAAAGGAAAGAATTTTTCCAATATGCTCTTAAAAGAGTGATGAAGAGGGTAACAAAGCTGCCACTTTCTGGCGGGGGGGGGGAGGCGGGCCAGTAGAGACTCGTGAGCTCTCTCCTTCTTTGTAGTGAAGATGCTGCTTTTGATCTACAGTGCAGGGAGTGCTCTCCCCAAAGGCAAGGGTGAGGGAGGGGCGTAGATCTGGAGGGAGACACAAAGGATGGAGCTGAAGCACTGCCTCCGAGCTGGGGATTGAAATGACATGTGCGCTGCGGAACCTTTTTCTTTTCAAAGCAATTTGCTATCATTATATTGCCCATGCATTTCCAATACATGTCAGCCTGTTCTCTTTTAACTTGGCGGGAGGGGAAGGTGCTTTCATTGCAGGGCTCCTTGCGAAGCTCACCAGACATTGCTATTATTGCATCTGCCGGGCACAGCACAGAACGATGCACGTTCATTAAAGGAATGAGCTTAGAGTAGAGCAAATTTATTCAGTCCCTGTTAGAGAATGCTTGGGTGGGTTTAGACGTTTTCACATTCACAAATATTCCACATTTTCAAAGCGGAACAGTTTTTCCCTGTAACTTCAATTCGGCCTCTATCTGGCATTATCAAAATAATTTAGCTTTGTTTGCCTGGATCCTGTCAGTGGTGAAAATCCAGAAAATTGCTAGAACCCCATTTATTAAGGACTCCATAAAGTTGTAAATTACAAGATTCCCATTAACTATTTCAGTTAGGATTCCTATTTAACTATTTCAGTTGGGATTTCTGTTCTGGTCTGACTCACATGCTTCTCTAAATATTGGGGCACAGTGCATGGTTATATATCTTCATGTGTGAAAGGAGAGGTGCGGCGAGATATTAAACAAAAATTCAAATTACTCTTCTTCAACCAGATGCTTTCTCATTCACACGCCAAGGGATGGAGCTGAAAATCATTCCATATGGCATTGTGCCTGGGCTGATACACTCAAATGAGGCTTGACATCCATAGGCAAGACACAAAATTAATTTACTCTCTGTTTCTGCATTTTCAGTGATTAGTACAAGGAAAACTATGCAGAGCAGAACAGTGTCATTTTGGTTCCCTCATCTATTTTACCCTTGTGTTGGGTCAACCTCAAACAGCCTGAGTGTGAGGCAAGCGCTTCCACCAAACTTTTTTTCCTCTGTTCTTGCATGGGAGGTTGGTAGCTGGGAGGGGCCTTTTTGGTGGGAGAGCAGCCAAACCCAGCCATGTCTAGC
This sequence comes from Motacilla alba alba, assembly GCF_015832195.1. Taxonomy (NCBI): domain Eukaryota; kingdom Metazoa; phylum Chordata; class Aves; order Passeriformes; family Motacillidae; genus Motacilla; species Motacilla alba. The sequence goes on from NC_052017.1 coordinate 24,924,596, forward strand.
TGTTTAGCTTTGGAGTCAGGGTTCCTATGGCCACAGAGAGGCTCTGCAAATTCTTGGTTTCTCCTGCAGAATTTGGAAGATGACATCAGTCAGTTCCTCCAAAGACATAGAGGAGAGCAGAAGCTCTGACCACTTAGACCCATGTCCAGCAACCATCACTTATTGATAATGTAAATACCATCCTACAACACATGGTGAAGGAGTTTCAGGAAGAAGCATCGGCAATAGCATTGATTTATGCCTGCCCTTTCCTCTCTTGAAGCCATTGATGGGGCATTTGAAAAGGAAGGTGATGCTGCTGAGTGGTGGTGATGCCTGCAATGACTCTCTCCATAATGACAGTGTAAGAAAGTGCTTTCAGAGGACTTGTGCAGCCAGGCCAAGAGATGGGTTTGGGAGACAAGATGCCTAAAATTTGCCCTGTGGTTTTCCATGGTCTCCTAAAGGAGTGCTGAACTCTAGGGATGCTCTCTCCTGCTGCCTCTCTCTTTTTGTACAGAAGCCTGAGTAACAAAATCAAAAGCACAGCTTGAAGCAAAGCAACTGCACACAGGTTTCCTCATGGCATGACAGGCTATCGCAGCCTAATGGTAGGCTGCTAGACTAGAAGCAGTCTTTCATTGAGTTTGTCTTACTGAGAGGAAAAACTGCTTTGTGTAATAACTTTATGGTAAATGTTGGCAAAAGATTTGCACTGCATACTGAAAGAGAGACATTTCTGACCACAGCTCATGAACCACATTTATTTACTCTGGCATTTGTCCATTATTTGTTCATAGGCTTTCTGTCTCTGCTAAATGTGTTCCAATTTTGGGAGCTAAATCATTGCCAGTAGTTTCCAGGACATTCCGCTAGGCTAAGCAAAATCGCCCTAAGCAGTTGTCAGAAACCACTGGAGTAGTATTTTAAATACAGAGAATTTGAAGAAAAGAAATGATACCAAGTGTCCTATCTGTCTGGATCCCAGATCCTGTGTGTTGTAAAATGTCAGGGAACAGAAGCAGAGTGCTAAAAGAACTGCCTGACATTCCTGAACCATTTTCCAGAAGCAGTGGGCTTAAAGCACTGTCTTTCCTGAGCCATTTTCCATCATTTAATGAACCAGTCTGACTTTAAAATGAGGAGAGTAATTAAAAATATGCATATGTATTTGTCAGCAGCTCATCAGAGAGAAATCATGCTCAAAATTCCATCTGGAAAACCCTATTTATTTGCTTCATTACAAAAATGAAATACAAAGTATACGAGGAAAGCCATTGCTGTAAAAACTGATAATTGCTATCAGATGGCCCAACAGAAATGCATATTTATAGTTTAGACAGGACAATAATAAGAAAATTGCTTTTCTAGACCAACCTGATGCATCTGCTCTCTATCCCATATCTGACAGAGCTCAGAATAACATGATGTATTACCTGCCCTGACAACAGTCCAATGAAGATTGCAAAATAATCCCTAAAATAATGAGTACTGGCTTCAACTTCGAGTTCCTATATTTTCTCTAATGTTATTTTTCTTGGCATTAATTACTGTAATTGCAGATAGCATCATTGCCCAAAAAGAAGCTCAGCATTGCTTCAGACTTTGTTGAGTTACTGTTGTTGAATTCTGGTATCCTCTGGCAAAGCCAGAGTCCATGTGAACCCTCAGGAAGCAGGAAACTTGCCTGCTAGTGATCTGGACTTAGCTGCCTTTTCTTTTTATCAAGTGTCCACTTTTTGCTATGTGTTACAGGGAACACTGATTATTTTCTCTACTTTTATCATGTCCTTTTCTTTCAAAGAGAAAAAAAATCCCAGCTTTCCAATTTCTCCGCCAATGAGTCAGAGTAATTTCTGAGTTCATTTCCAAATGCACTCTCTTTCTGCAGACAGAACAGCCAGTCCCACCTATGCAGTGCTGGAGGAAGTGGTGGTAGTGATTTATGTAAGAGCATTCTGCTGCCCTGTTCCTCATCCATACCATTAAATCCCATCAAGGGTTTTAACCCACAGCTTCATATTAAAAGAGTATCTCAATGAACTGCCAACTAGGATTCCCCTCTAAATCAGTGCTTGAGAATTCTTTGGAAAAAGGTGGGTGGTTTTTTCCTTTTTGGCTATATAAATATTTTATCAACACTAAATTTTAGCTGCCATTTGACTGCTGTTAATTCAATTTGTTAAATTACTGATACATTTGCAACTACATGAACATCTTTTACAAAAATGCTCTTTACAAAATGCTCTTTTACACAGCAAAAAAAAAATTAAGCTATGTCCTAATATTTTTCATCACACTGCCCAGCTGTATAGTAAACACAGTAGTAATAGCAATAGAGTAATAACAGTACAGTAAGTAATGACATTGACCCTAATAAATGGAGCATCTCAATGGTAAACCTCTTACTTTGGCAAAAGCTGGCCATTTAATCTTTATGTGAGTAATTTTTATTCACTAGCTATAAAGAGTACTTTGCTTCCTATGTTCCAGATGGTTTTGATTGATAGAAATATTCAGCTTAACTTGCATGATGCTGTGGGGTTTTTTTTTTTCCCCTTAGATTCATGTGTGTATTTTTTAGAGCTTAGTGGAAGTCTAGAGAAATGGATTTCTGGTTCACCTCTGTCCACCCTTCTGTGGACAGTAGCAAAGATTCAGAGAGATTAGGGAGGCAAACTGAGATTTGGCAAAATCTGCACCAAACTCACATATTCCTGCTCACTTACTCTTGTTGCTATTTTATTTTTACTTGCCATTTGATGAATTTAATGGGTGCAGATAAGATTCCCACTGGCTCACAAATCCCAAATTATCCCTGTATTTTTAAATATTGGTAGTCTAAGCACAATCCTAATGCTTTAAATGTTATGTCTTCTATCTCATAGAATTTTTCCTATTCCCACCAGTAATAAGGAAATGCAAATCTACTTGGCAGTGGTAGATTTATACTCTATGGTAGTAATTTGCTTTTAATTTATTGCCTTGCTTCAGTGACACCTTTGTTTCACATTCTGTACCATTACTACTACTATAAAAGAGGACAGGAAGAATAGATAACTTTCTAAACCTTATGCAATAAAGACCTATCTTAGCTCCCCCTTCAATTCCTGTGAGCCCAAGCAATGCTGTGATTCTCTTGAAGCCTCCAAGTTTGTGATATATTCAAATAAAGCGTTCTTATTCTGTTTGAGATATGCAGCTACTTGGGACTGTAAAAAGCTATCTTGACTTCTTAATTTTCCTCTTGCTTGTTCTTTGCCAAAAGGCAGCACCGTTATCACTCACTCATGCATTAAAGTACATTTTTTAACCAAAGAAAAAAAGAAGGACTACAGTGGAAAAGCAGCAGCATCTGGAAAAATCAAACAATGTGAATTAATACATTCTTTGTGGGCTGGAGGAAGCAATGGAGTCAAGGAAGGCCTTTGGATGTTATGTTTTACAATACCTCTGGAGTCCCAAGCCCCTCTATAGGCTGTTTTCTTCCTGCCTCTGGACAAGCTGAAATTAACTGGTAATAACACACAATTAAAAGCGCATGTGTGTGTCTGTGAGGGGTGTGTTACTTTGCTCTAATTCCACTCCTTCTGTGCATTTTAACTTTCAAACTTAGACAGCGGTGAAGAGGAGACAGACAGGTATACATAGCAGCCACATCAAAATCTTGGTGGGGCAGGGGGAACATTTGACACCTCCTTGTTTCAATGCCCCCTGTCTGTTTTTAATTTCACTAAATCGCTCCCGTCTGGGGATTGTATATTTTCAGTGGCCTCTCCCAGCAATGCAGAGGTGGAGCGTAAGTGTACCAAACCCCAGCTATGCTCAGGCACAGGGCTGCACATTTACAGGAGGCAAGAAGGGAGTCAGCTCATGGGACCAGCCATTCACCCAACTTAGGTCTAAAAGTGATGCCAAGAAATTTCATTTGCCCTTTTGCCTTTATAGTCACCTTATGAGGGAAGAGGTGGACAACTTGAGTTACAAACTGGCTGATAGTCTTCTGACACTGCGGCTTTGAAAGTATCATGAAAGGTTTGTGTGTGTGAAAAGTCCCCTGTTATGAGAGGATACTGTACTGCAGTTGCTGCTCCAGATAAAAGGATTATGTTGGCTTGGGTAGGGGGTTTGCTTGGTTTTTAAGAGGCAAGCAGGATCTGGTTCTGAGCACTTCCAGGGAAAGGAATGGCTTGTAAGGGCAATTCAAAGAGGATTTCACCGGACAGCTGTAGGCACAGTGAAACCTGGGCTCCAGGTTGCCATGGAGGCAAGTGGAGGTTTTGCTCCTAGTTTTGCTGAGAGAAAAGTTCAGGCCCAACACAGAAAGCTTGTGCAATATTGTGCAATCTGCCTCATAGCAGCAACAAGGCAACACTGAATAGGGAAAAAAAGAAGAGCTCCTTAGTCAGCTGCTCCAAGGCTGGATATCGCTGTCATGGGACACATGGGGTGCTATCCTACATCCCTCCTCCTGTGAGCATTTCACCACAGCCATCCCCTCACAGGCACCGAATAATGCACACTGAAAATGCTTATGCCTGAGCAGAAGCCCTTCGTGTATGAATATGTCAGAATGTAAAGCAAAGACATTCCTCTAGTATTAGTTTGCACAACTCCCATGCCTTCTTCTGCTTGTCTACGGATAGGGCATGGAACAAGCATAGTGTGAAGCTATGCTCAGACTCCAGGCCAGTGCTGCTGCTGGGAGAGCTGCAGAACTCTGCCTCTAGGAGCCAGGGGGCTAAAATAACCCTCAAGAGAAAGCCAGCCAAGGCACACCATGAATTATTTTGGCCCAGTGTAGATCATCCTGAAAGGGATTTGGCTTCAATACAATGAGGAAACCAAGGTGGTAATAGGGTGCTTTGAGAAATCCCATTGTGCCATTGGGTGGCCCTGAGAATGCAATGAATGAGTTACACAATAAGCTGGTAAGAGCATGAAAAGACAAAATACCTGAGCCACTCCACTAGAGCTTCATTACATTAAAGAACACTTCTTTGAGATGGGAAGGATTTTTTTTTCCTCCCCTTCACTGGCTGAGTTCTCTGAGAATTGAGCATTACAGTGGCTTTGACTGTAACCATTATAATAATTTTCCAGTGCTAATGTTGTGGTTTTAATGAAAGGAAACAGCAAATGGTGTATCGACTCATATACACAAATCTGCACTTCATTTGCACAAAATAGCTTCTGGATGGCTTTCCTCCATGTTTTTGGTCAAAGCCACTCTTTTTGAGAAATGATCAATGTCTACACTGTTTGCTCTTCCACAGATAAAGCAGATGCTATTCATTACTGCCTTTGCCATGCATATATTGCTGCTTTCCCCAAAGCAGCCGCAGTGGGTCATGTGTTTATTTTTCTTTAAATCCTTTTGTTCTTAAATCACTCCGCTTTTGCTTTCAGGATATGATGAATGATTAATGCTGTAGTAGCAGCATTATTGAATTAGGAAAGTCACTGGCAGCTTCCAAAATCATTGAGACAACCAACAAATAAATACAAGCCACTTCTTTAGAGTTAGATGTAGTGAAGCAGTGTGATGGTGTCAAGATAAAAAGAGGCAAGGCTGGCATGAGTACTTTTAAAGCTGCAGGATACACTTATTGTTGCTTCCATGTAAATCATAGCACTTCTGATAACAGTGCAGATGTTTTGAACAATTTGCATTGGAGTACAAAAACCGCAATAAAGAAAAATGCTAAGGAACAGTCAGAACTGGTGTGGGTACTTGGAGGGAATTCTGTTGTAAAAGATGTTACACGATCATGAAGAAAGGAACTATTCATGGGTTTATGGTTTAGTCAAAGACTAGAGATTTGGAGTCAGATGCTGAAAGGTAGGTGTTCAGCACCTCACAGGGATTAGAGCACCAGCAACTACTCACCAGGAAAGAAGAGAGATCATATATTTCTGGACTAACCCTTTGCAATCACCACTGGAATAGGTAAGCAGAGTTAGCCTACTGTGTGTAGTGATCCAAGACCATGTAGTATGGTAATATTCCAGTTAAATGGGAGTTTGTGTGAAAGAGGAAAGCAGGATTAAATTCATTTTCTTACATTCATACACAGAAGGTTCTCTACTGGCTTCCTAACATGCCCATCAGGTTTTGATGTGACCCTGTCTCTCATGTAATTCATCACAACACCAGGGTGGATAGAACAGCCAGTGTGGTCAGGCAAAGGTTCTAAAGGCCACTCAGCCTTTAGAACTCCTTTACATAGAAGTGGAGGACTGAAGAGCCTATGGAATGGTGAGAAATAAGCCCTAGCATGTCCAACTGCCTCAGTTTGCAATCTGAAAGGAAGAACCTGTGTGGGAATGGCACTGCATGTTGTTTGACAGCAGTAATTATCATGGCTTTCCTCCCCTGGGGCAGTCCCTGAGCACACTGCAGGCCTGCCTAATTCTTCTCCCTGCACCTCTGTTTAGGATTTCTGTAGATATCAAGAGACTCATGCTAGTTACTTCTGTGAACTCCTGAAAATAAAGAGTCCCTTTATTGAGTGCTATAGTGCTATATACTTTCCTGGCCTTGAAATCTTTTTTATTTTTCATTGAACTGTCCCTTATTAGAGCTAGGTAGGAAAAATGTTTCCCTGCAGAGTAAAGATCTCACAATTTCAAGTGGTCTCACTGCTGTTCTACTTCAGGATGCTACTAAGTCCTTTCAAATAGGGCCTACTCTGAGCAGTCAATAGCCAGAGATTAAGACTCTCACTGGAGCTATTGAAGAACTGCGTAAAAAAATATTTCTATAAAGAAAAAACAGAATAAAATCTGTGGTTGTCCAGGATGAGCTCAGTGTGCTGGAAGAGGGCGGGTTGCTTTTGCTCATTTCCCTGGCTGAAGCAGTTTCACTACACACAAGCAATGACATGTCAGCCATGAGGAGACACCTAGACTTCCATCTGCTCCTCTCAGCATAGTAATGTAATTCCTGGACTGCCAACTCAGGCTTTTTCACTCTCTTGCCTAATGAAAGCTTTGGCATCTGTGCAAACTGGAGCATCTCCAACAGGAGAAACTCTCATTTTGAAGCAGACTGCAGCCCAGAACTCACCCAGACTGTGGGGTGCTGACTGATTTCCATGTCCCTGGGCCATCTTACAGAGATAAAGTCCTACATATGGTCTGCTGTTTTGAATCTGAATATCTAATCCAGAGAGTTCTGGCTGCCCTGAGCAGCAAATCAAAGTCTTTTACTTGGACCAGAAACTCATTGAACTTATAACCACCTTCCCTTTGAAAGTTCTGTTTGACAAATCAGTGTTTTCTGATTTGAGGATTGTAGTTCAAAGACCTTCCAACCATCTGCATTCCCTGTCAACTTTATCTTCAGCAGGTTCCTCTACCTGTGAGTCTTAGTTTTTTCTAAGAAATTTTTGTTAAGCTTACTCAAGGAAAATTATTCCTAGACTATTTCTTCAGCCTTTCCATAGGATAAGCTCTGACTTTTTTTTCACCATGCTTTCAGTCAACTTGTATTTATGCTCACCCAGGTGCAACCCTAGAGAGTTCTCTCACTTCATCCCTCAACACTGGTAGGAAACAAATTGCTAAAATACTTGACAGGAGTTATACATATCTCACATCTCACCAGCTGAGCAGTTGTACCTGAGGTATTAAGGTATTAAACTGGAGGTCCCTTCCCATCTGATTGACTGCATGCAGAGGGTAGGGACTATCATGGGCAGGTGAACAATGGCCCTGCCTCCTTGAAAACCACAAAGCCCATAAGAGAATCAATCAAAATTTTACCCTAAAACAAACCCATCCACCTTTCCTTTATTTCCTCCCCTCACGTGGCAAAACTGGCATTTGAAAGTCTCCATTCTTCTTGTGCATGTGTCAAAAAGAGAGAGGTCAGGAGCCCTGCTAGAGCTGGCAGAGCTCAACCCCATTCACCCCCTTCCTGCCCAGGCTCACTGTTGTTTTGATGCTCCAGCTAAAGAAAATCTCTGCAGATTTTTTTTGTCCTCAGAATGAAGCTTCCCACTGCTAGCCTTGTGAGACACAGAACATCCTGGCTGGGCAAGAGCTCTTTATGGATATTTCTAGTGCTCTGAGGGAGAAGGGGAAAAAAAACAAACTACAGCAAGTTTATGGTAATTGCTTTAATGAGGCAAAGCCCTTTAGAATGCAAACATGCTCAACAATACACAAAGAAACAATCAAAAAAAGTGGTTTATACAGGCTGTTTTATAAGAAGGTAATAAAAGCAATTGTATGGCATACTCAGTTGCATAAACAGGCTCACCATGGAAGGTGTTTGTGTGAGAGCATGACTATGAATACTTAATTGCTTTCTTATTCTTATTTTCAGTACAAAATACTGCAATCAAAACTTAATCTGTGGTTTGATTTTTAAATAAAAATGTTATATTCCAGTTTCCATTGTTGTAAATATAATGAAGCACGGTCTTTCTGTTAAACAATATTGTATTTCTTACTCTTTGTATGGAGGTATAACAGTGATTAATGTCCATGTCCCTGGCAATATCAAAATGTTTTTCAAATGCAGGATCATTATTCCTCTTCATATGAAAGGCAGAAGACCAAAATATTTAAAAGGTCTTCATTAATGACCCAACTGGAAGTCATGGAAACCTTTCGTGAGATCCTTCTGTGGCTGCTAATCCTGTTTGAACCAAGCCCCAAAAGCAATGCAAATTTCAGATCTATTTTCATTCACAAATGTCTTCTGACAAACACAGTCAGTACAAAAGAAGAGTGTAAGGAAATATGAATTCGGGGACCTCAATAAGTTGCAAAATACAAAACTGAAAAATTGTCACCAAATTTCCCCAAACTCTCAGGAGAGTAAATTACTCAGACAAAAGGCTTGTATGAATTGGAATACAATCTGGTGTGTCTGGAATGTTGTATTCTGCATTTGGTGATTTCTTTTTAATATGTAGTATGATGTTTGTGCCTTAGTGACATCTAGACCAGAGTAATTTTCAAATACTTAGGTATAAGAATTCATTTTTCTTTCTTCTTGACTTTCTGCTTTAGGAAGAAATACAGAACTGTCAAAGACCTGTTGTGTATATAAACTGAGTGATAAGTCTAAAAGATTTAGGGAATAAGACTGTCTTATACAAGAAAATTAATATCTGGATGAAAAAAATATATTCATTAATGGTTTGTACTGTAGAGGCTGAGCACATTGCTGAGAAATAACATAACAGCAAAACCAAAAAGGCCAGAGTCACTTCCAATGAAAATGGATGTCCCTAGGAAAGAAGTGACAATTTCTGGTTTCAAAGTAAGAGGAAAAAATGAGTTTAAATTTGATATATTAATTTACTTTTTTTTTTTTAATAATATCCTCCTATAATATACAGAAAGAAGTAGCACTTTTTCAGTTCACTAGGCATATAAGAATTTCTATCCTTGAAATCGATGGACTCCCTGTTAATGCTACAGGCCATCTGCCAAATTGGAAATGTCATTTTTATTTTTACCTTTCTCATCATTACAGACAGCATAATGCTGTCAGGAATCAAGCAGGTACTATTAAGTGTTTCCTGCTCACAATTTCATGATCATATTTTAATACGTTACATCACTGATGCCCAAAAACTGTTCACATGAAGAGAATAAAAAAAATATAAATTATAAAAAAAAAACAAGACAGAAGTTCTCGGTATGTGCTATCCTAGGGAAAGTAATATTAATACTTTCCCTCTCACTACAGTAGGACTACTGCCTAGGAGAACAAAGGAATCTTAACTAAATTGGTGAATACTTTAAACCACCTAAGAACTGCAAAAATAATGTAGACTTTCCTATAACCAAACCCTGATGAACTTGCATGCCATATGGCAAAATCAGCCTTTCCAGGCACTTATTGGCAGGGTGTCCAAGGGGCCAAGAACTCCCAAACACCAAATGTTGACCTTTCAGCAGCGTATCTTACCCACTTGTTAGACATCAAAGTCAAATTGTTTGCTGGTATCTATCCATCTTCAACAATTAAGGGCAAAAAGCTTAATGATGGTACTCAAGACCAAACCTTTGCTCAGAAAGTAAAGGGTGTCTAGGTTTGGATTACATATTACACAGAAAGATTAGCACACTAATCTGAAATTTTTGGAAGGAATAGAAATCATGCTTTCCTTTTAGCAGCTGATTCTTCAGGGATCAGAAAGCAAGTCTACAACCAGAAATCTAAACAAACCAAGAGAATCTATAATACACTAGAGAAGTGGAATTGAAAAGACAAGTCATTCAGTCTGATGAAGTAGATGGGTGTCTGGAATCATGCAAAATCTTGTCAGCCTTCAAGGTCAAGGAGTCAAGCAAGGACAGACAGAAAGTTAATCACAAGGTATCATCTGCTTACAAGGACATGTGAAGAACAGCCAGGTGTCAGCCATGAAGAACTTTCTAAAAAGATGTGTGGTATAAACCAGCCCCCAAAACTAATCAGAGAGGCTTGGTGAGATGCCACCATATTATTATCTGACTGATCCTAAATGTATTTGCTCTAGGATCTGAAAGTAGACTTTATCAAGGTATGTATTTTGTCACAGGGGAGTTCTCAAAATTTTCCTCCCCAATCTCTTGACAAAGATGTCTCGTTACAGAAATCAGGCTACAGTGAAGGTAGTCATAGATAAACCATATACTGCTCTTTTGACACTCTCCTGCTTTGGTTTCCCCTTTTCTAATAGGAAGCTCTCTGCACTGGGAGCTCAGGTGGGTTCATCCTCCATCAGGATATCGCTCTAAGCCGCCTAATAATGGTCCATGATTACCTTGGAGAGGCCTCCATCTCTGCACCACCCTCACGGCAATGCCTCCCAGTGGCACCTCCTCCACCACAGCAGCCTTCCCGTGTGCTTTGGAGACTGAGGAGAGAGAAATGCAAGTGACTGCCACGTGTGAGCACACTGAGCGGGGTACTGACTGCAGGCAGCAGCCCACTGTGCTGCTGCACGTTCAGTAAGGGCCTCAAAAGAGCAAGAATCAAAACAGAGATGCCAACAGACACAGCTTGGCTTGTTTTGCCCTGCTGGTTGGTATGTTAGATAGTAGATGAGATCTCACTCTCTGGATGTGAACCTGCAGTCAGACCAGGTTGCCTGGTTTGGCTCTATGTGATGTAACACATTAATGACCATATCTCAGTCACATGTAAGATCTCTCAACCTCACTAACAGAGTCTGCTCACTGATCAAACCCGTAACAAGGGCTTTATAAAGCATTGTGATTCAAGTCTTTGGGAGGTGTAAATGGGCGTAGTAAATGGGTCAAATCCCCTTTCCAACATCTCCTCTTCACCTCTGTTTTTATCACACTTGCATTGGCAAGGTTTCTTACTGAAGGAAGAAAAAAAAAAAAAAAAAAAAAAAGCTACTTTCCGTAGGAGAAATGTTGCCCAAGAGCAGTTTACATCATATGTTATCTGGAAGCTGTTCTGTGAAACATCGTAATAATTGCTTTTCCTGGACTGAGACACTTATTAGTAGCAGCTAAAGTTAACAGATTGGAAGATTGCCCGAAGATGATGGATGGGTTTTCTCAGATAGTAGATTTCTGGTCATTTTCCATGGCAGCTGTAAATTAAAAAATAATATAAAGTTAAGCAGTGTTAGGATAGAAGTCACAAATACCACACGGCTACTGACTTGATCATTAATCATCCTAAATTAATGTTAAAGTGTTACTATGATGAGCCAAACTTTGCCCTGGGCTGTATGCAGAAGTTACTCATTGATTGCAAACGGGAAACAGCACATGTATGTGAACACTGAATTCAGCCAACTGCTTGTTTGGTTTGCTGGGTTTTTTTAATTACTGCTTGAGGGAGATGGAGATGTTTCTGTTTTAGGAATCTCCTTTCATAACAGTGATCTGGAAGAAAATTATCAAGAGCCATCCTCTGATGTGCAGTCAATACTCCAGGTTATTGCAACAATACCTCTATGTATTTTTAAAGCTGAAGACCATTAATTCCCTCTAGAATTCAGGAGTCATTTGCTCTGTCTGATGTTCACTTTTAAGGTTGCTGCAGTCAAAAAATAATTTACTTTTAGGCAGAATGAAGATTTTTGTCCACAAGTGAAATTCCTTCTAAGCTAAACAACAATTTTCTCTAGACTTTGTCCTAATTTACCCTGAATTTTTGATGAAGTCAAGCGTCTCCTTCAGATGATTAACTAGAGAGGAGGTGCCAGAGACACACATGTTGAAAAAAACTCAAGCCACAAGAATCAAATCTGATGCAAATGAAGAAGTCTTGCGCTCAGAGACACCATAATGATTCCTTACCTCTGCAGAATCTGGAGGTCAGAAAACCTGTAAAGTCCATGGCAAGGTCATGGAGATACACAGACCTTTGCCTTGTGAGCTTCTAACTCCTCTCCGCCCCTTTTGCACTGTTATACTAATTGCTTAGGCATGTTTATGTTATACATGCTGTTAGTATTAATGTATATTAGCTATAGGACATTACTTAGTCTCATATTTAACGTCTTTCAGACTTTAGGTACAAATGCTCCACAGTAGTTGCATTGAAAACAATTTAACTTGAATGCCAACCACAGAATACTGTTAGCAGCAGGTTTTCTCAGGGCGATTTACTTCTGTTTATCCACAGGGTTTGGTAATAAATACATATATTTTGGGGCCCTAGGTACATTAAACATACTCAATAGTCAGAGCTTGTAGAAGCTAATTTCTCTGTCATTGCATTATAGCTAAATTGGTTGCACACGTCTCATTCAATTATGCAACTTGAAGAATACCAACAACACAGATTCCTGATTTCAATAGTGCATATGCTTGTTTTAGTGCTTACAATGGATCAGCTTTTAGCACGAGACACTAAAATCATCATGCTTTGAATTTCGGAGTCACAATTTCAAATGTAATACTGTCTTTGTGTGTGTGTCATTAATGGCTTTTCTCTTTCTGCTTTCTAGATATATACTGTAATATTCAGCACAAATCAAAGTGAAGACTGGAAGGTAACGCACAATGGATATTTGCAGTTAAGCTATTACACCATCAAATTTTTTACTCACATCAGCTTAGTTAAGTAGTTATTCAACCAGTAAAAAAAAAAAGTGCACAACAGCCAAATAAAGTATTTGCTGTTAAATACTGATGGAGAGAAAGTGCCAGGTCAAGTCTATCAAGACTCTTCAATGGGACTCCTTTACTGGTAGTTATTCTACATGGAAGGCACTCTGCTAGTATAGTAGTACAGAAGGAACAAGGGGAAAGGAAGGGTTAAATTCATATCCACAGGAATTGACATATTATTATGATTCTAGTATTTTATAATAGCAATAAAACATATCAAATGGATTAAAACTGTCTGACAGATCTCAAAAAAATAGGCATCAGCTGGAATTTGATGCTGAATGGATGTTCCCAATGCTCCTTTGAGTTCTGTGCAAGGCTTCATGTTCTTTAATAACTTCACCAATGGCCTTGTAAACATATCCCTAAATACAATCTCTGAATGACATGAGTATGGCAGATGATGAAAACTGGGCAGTCAACAGAAACCAGCAATGGTAAAGGAAAGAACCACAAAGTTATTCAAACAAGAATTCCTTGCAGTAAACAAAAATCAAACTAAAAAATAAGTAATTCCATGTTGATTTTATCAGGAGGAAGATGGGAAGACGTTAGTTGTTCACAGGAGAGATTCACAGCAAGGAAATACCAAGTTAAAAAGCACTCTTCCATCTAGCAGAAGCACCAAGGGGTGGAAACTTAAGCCAGACAGACTGAAAGTAAGGTGCCTTTCTATGAATAAAGGTGACTATGAGTTGGAGAAAAAATTACCAGATTTTATGAGATCTTAAGGCCACGACGAATACTGCTTTAGCCAAAACTAGATTTTTTTTTTAATTTAACATAAGAAGAGATAGTAGAGATAGTGGAGATAGTGGAGATATAAGCAAATTGATAATATTTTATGAGTATAAATATATGCAAATTTAACCAGAGCCAATGTTTTCTCATCTGCCTGTGATATGTCTCACTAACAGAACTGCCTTTTAAGAACGGTCTTCTAAAGAGATGGATTACCAGTGTTTAATCTTAAGAGATATTACGAAATAAAAAGTTTATCAAACATTTTAGTACAGTTAGAAAGTTTAGTACAGTGTACAATACAACTTGTCTTGCAACATTGCAAATTTCTGGAGAGAGTAGCCTTTATTTTTTAGATACAAAACTGAAGTAAAATACAGTGAAGAAATGGAATTTGTCTCAGTTTCACAAATCTTAATAGATTAATCAGGAAAATACTGCCACCGTATATGCTTCCAAATACATGTGTGCCCCGGTGCTATTTTTAAAATAATTAGGATTATAATATATCTTCAGATACTTTCTGCTTCTATTGAATAACAACTAATAGCTGTTAGCATCCTTCCTTCTTCCATTTTGTAACATGTTATATCTTCCAGAAACTTGCTAGGCCAGTGACTTTAATGAAAACAGAGAGTAAATCCATTCAAAACAATGTGAGTAAAAGCAGAATCTGTCTGTTTGCTTTTGCATGGTTAGAACAAAAAGCTCCATTGCTGCTTTTACAGCTAAAGAGCATTTTATAATGAGCTCTGAAATTTTTGGGAAATTTGGATTACAATGTTGGTTTAACATCAGACAGTCCATTGTTTAGATGCCGGATCACTGTGATGTCTGGTCTCTGAAAACTTTAGTTTTCCTTTTGATATTAAAAAGACCACTGAAATAATCCACAAAGAGCTCGGGCCTCAGGAAAGAAGTCTGAAAAACAAACACTGTAAAAGATCGGTAAGACCCGATTATGTGGCTGACAATTACATGTGATAGCAATTAAAATTATCTGATTCCAACCACATGGAATCTTAACACAGCAGATCTCCAAGTAAATAACATGTCACATAATAGGTTTTGATTGATGCTGTCAGCAGCCTTTTGAATGTTACAGATACCTTCCCATCAATGCCTTAGAAACCAGTGGAGACTGCTGACCTCAGCCTAACCCGAAATTATTTGCATGTACCTAAATACTCTAGTTCTAACTGCTTGGTAACCTAAAATTCTTCTTTTACTCAATAGATACTTGTACATGACGTCCATCTCCTTCCTCCCAGTTGTAAATAACTTTGCTAATATACACATTTGTTGTTTTAATGAAAACCCTAGATGCTTTCTGAGAGGCCTTTCAGTTACCTGCCAGTACAGATCTTGGAACATACGTCTGATTGCAAGCCAGCTGAAGCACTCCAGACAATTTCTGAAGTCCATAGCTTAGTTGGCATAGGGGACCTAACCAGAGAGAATATGGAGCTGCCAAGGAGCTGCCACTGAGCAGCATGAGGTTACTTTGCTGCCAACTTTAATTTGCGTTAAAAAAATAGGGATGAGTTAATGATTGCTAAACCAACAAATCATCCTCCTATTGGAGGAGCCCCAGAGGACATCCTGTCTCCAGCGGTGATGTACCCAGTAAGAAAACACATTGTCACATTGCCTAGAAGGGGCATACAAAAAAGCAGAGGAGATCGGAGCAAGAATTTGGAGTATTTTCATGGTGCCAAGTCTCCACACATGTTCTTGGCTTAGCCTCATGCTCCTTATTTTCCTCTAGACCAGCCCAAGAGCTACTCTTCAGATCTGTGATGCAAGTTTTATTGTTTCCTTCTGTATACTGTTAAGTGGGAAGTGAAACAAAATGTCTTAAAAATGAATTGAGGAATAATACCATACATTTGTTAGAAAGACAGTTTTTGCTACCATTGTTGTTTTTAAAAAACAACTTTTTCTACTTTGGCATCTAAATCAGGATTTCAACATCACAGCTGGAAAACCAGCTGTCTTTTCTAACCAGGGCTGCCACAACCACAGCTCTCCCACTGTAGGATATAGAGTCAGCAGCTTGTTGAGAACGAAGCTTTAGTTGAGATATTGCAACTGTTTAGAAGGTATTGCTGAAGGTGAGCAAAAACCTTATGAGTTATTCGTATCAGTTTCACTGGTCTGACAAAGCATGCTATCCAGCCACAATGCAAGGTCCTGCCTGTGATATAAATATATTGGGTTTTTAACTAATATGTTGTAATTTTCCCCATTCTTTATACCAGATCACACTAATGAGAAAGAAAAATTTGAAGCACCAAAACTCATGAGCAGACAACGCAACTCAGAAGTCATACTTGACACCTCAGTCATAAACGTGTTTCTGTCCTAACAGTTCTACAGGTCAGGCACACCTTTTCTCTAAAAGCCCTTCCCAGTAAGCAACAGTCATTTGACTGCACCATGGATGTCATGTTAATGTAAAGAAAATTTATCTAGTTTCCAATAATAAAAAGAAAAGAATTATCTACGTGGTCCATGCTAAATTAGAATCACATGTTTCTTCCCTGCAAGGAAAATTGTATTTGCTGTAGGTATGCACCAGAACTGTTAGCACCACCGGAGAGCAGGTTCCCAGAAGAACAGCGAAGCACCTGCTCATTGAAGTACACCAACCTTATGTATGAAAACTCTCCATATTCACACACCTCTAAACCTTCAACACTAATCAGACAACCACATTCCTTGTCCTGAACTCCAGAGGACGTTCCAAAAAATCATCACATGATACTTAGACTTTACAGAGAAAAGATCTCAATGTTGTGCAAGAATACATCAGACAAAATGACCAAATCATTAAAGAACCATTGATAGAGCGATGAACAGAGTACATAAACAAGCCAAACTGTACAAAAGCAGATGTAGCCGTGCATCTGTAAAGATGTAGCCACAGTCATTTTCTCTGAAGAACAGCATGACAGAGGTAGTTCATCTGGTATGTGTTTTCCACCCCTGATGTTGAAGACTATACACTCAGAAGCTACTTTACAAATGTAATATTTGTCCAGCTGAAGCAAGGGCAGAGGTGATTATAATGGGAGCAGGGCCTCTCATTTTCTTCGTGCAGAGCATAATACAAAAGGACTTTGATCTTTAGGGGGATCTCTACCACAGTGCAAACTAATAATGATGTTAACACAACAGTAATAATAGGTACAGATAGCAATGCTGAACCTTAAACATGTATCCATTATAAACACATAAATATTCAGTTGTCTACTGTAAGAGCACAGGTCACATACTCTTTAGCCTAATTTCCCTCCTATACATCCAAAAGTAGGCAGAAAAAATATTGAAATATATCTATTTGTCGGTAAACAGTATCTTTTCAAATTGGCATGGCAGAAATTTGGACAATCAGGCTGCTAATGGGAATCTGATAATGTATATAATATTAGAACCAAACAGAATATTTGAACTATAGAAGAATCTCCAGAAATAATGAAAAAAGCAGAGACATTATTTTAAAGCTGTACAGGACAGGTTGGGAAAAATCTAATTTCCCTGCAATGTTTTGAAAAAGTTAGCATCTACCTACAAATCAACTAGGGGCTCAGATTATTATTCTATTGTTTCTATGTATGACTTTCTGGGTTTTTTTTTATGAGGTTTTTTTATTTGTTTGAGCTTTTTCATGTTTGGGGGGTTTGATTTGGTATTTGTTGGTATTTGTTTTCTTGTCATTTTTTTGGAATAAAGGATAAATTACCAACCTATAGCCTCCAGGCCAGCTTCCAAAGGCCAGAATAGCTTATCCAACCAATAGCTATATTTTGCTACCCTGTCCTTTACTAAGGCCTTCAGTCAGAGGCAAAAGATTAATTGCAAGCTGTTAAATTGACAAAAAAAGTAGTCAGAAGCTTGGTCTTAGCATTGCTTTTGCTCAAGGCTCTCTGGCCTCTACACCATTACAAACCAGGAATTACATCCATCCTAACTGGGGCACATCCCCACCACATGATGAACAGGTGATGTGAAAAGCCCTGTGACAAAAGTGCGAGTGAATCTCAGCCTTGTTATAGGCACTACTTGAACTCCTCATCTGTTACCAAAATAAGCATTTTCTGAAGAAAGGACTTGCAATTTAATTTTCTACTGCATATGCCTCTCACTGAGTTAGAGGTTAGAGCACATATTTCTTCCTTAAAAATGACACAATCTTTCAAACCAAAAGGCTGAGATTGACACAAGGAATGTGGACTACATATGTATGGAGTAAATACAACTATTTTTTGTTGCCAGATCTAATGTACCAGAACAAGGCTTTGGGTATACATATCACCAGTCTAGCATTTTCTTGAAGTTGTGCGTAGTGCTTTTCTGCCATAATGTTTCATCCACGACATCCATATTTCAGATGCATGCAGAGAAAGAGCATCCCTGCCTTGGGAAATATCATGCCAAGAACAGAAGGGCTAAAAAAGACCCAGGAAATAGAACATTCAGAAGGTCATCAACAGTACCATTTTCTGCAGGTACCACAGCAAGAGACTAGGTGGATCGGATGTGGAGAAGGTAGTGGCCTGGTAAAAGAATTCAGGAACACTGAATAATACCAGCAAGGCTACACAGAAAAAGCCAAGTATCTCTGTTATTTTCTGCTAAAAGGGAATCAGTTGAACTCCAGAGTGACTGAAAAGTGATGAGCTAGTGCTTCAGAGAGGAGTTGAAAACAGGGAGGTGGGGCTGTTTGCATAGTTTTGTTTGGCATGGTTTCATTGTTCACAAAAATAAGGGGGAAAAAACAATATTCCAAAACTCTTTCTGGGCAGTTAATAATTATTTTTCTCCCTTGGATTACAACACACATAAATATCAACAACCCTTTTGGCTATGTTGGCCTGGAGCCCTGTTCAGGCTTTCCATGCGGAGTTCCTAAGGAGCATCCCACTTGATGCATGTTGAAAGCCTCTCCCCTCAGAAATGCATTTGGGCTTGTGCCTTGAAGGGACATTTGAAACCTGCCTATGCTGCTTTGCTATTTTTTTTTCCTGTTCTTGTTGTCAGGCTCATCATGCTGAGTCATATCTGCATCTAGATCATAATGATTATCCTGAAATGTCAGCAGCTGCTCTTTTCACCCCCATATGGTGCCAGATTTAGGATGAGGTTTCCCTAATGCATAAACAATGACTATAATTGTGGTTTTTGACAACCAAGGTATCACAGAGATGTTATTCTGTCGTAAAAAACCTGCATTTCCACAGTGGTAATGAAGGGGTGGGTCATAATGACCCATATGTTTCTTTGTATTTCTCTCCAAAGAAAGCCTATGACATAAGTGAATCCCTGTCAGCATGGCTTTCGGCCATCAGATGTTGTTTGACAAGGGAAACATCTAAAAGCTTTAACAGCTAATAGCTTCCTAACTGTAAGAGCATTATTTTCCTAATTCCAGAGATGGTTGTTTGATAGACAAAAAAAACTGACTTTAACCTCTATTCTCTTAATTCTGATGTAATTTCCTTGCAGTCTGCAGATAGTCTTATCCCTCAGTGTTGCTTAAAGTTACAAGCTCTCTTTAAAAGCCAGCTAAAAAAAAAGCTGAGGTATCAGAGAAATAAAAAAGAGAACAAACAAACAAACAAAAACCCTAGCAGGACTTGACAAAATAAATGAAGAAAACAAAGCTCTATCTTTTCTTTCATTTATGGATGTACATCAAAAGTATTTCCACTATCTATTATCTGTGGAGATAGAAGAGAGTAGAACTGTCAGTGAGAGGGGAATTTAGTCCCAGCACGTCCATTCTGTATTTTAGTGCCAAATAAAGCAATACAGAGATAAATATAAGATAAGCAAGTAGAAAATCCTGTGAGGGCAAAGACAGGGTGAACATGATGTACTATTGTTCAAGACTGGGAGAAGAGGCATTGAAGCTGATGGAAGTAACCACCACCCTTCATCTGAGATAACAGAGCCAAGTAGTTCTTTGATGAGGTAATACAGGTTTCTGAGACAAGGCAAAAGTACACCCTAAATCTTGAATAATGTAGGCAGATAGTACTGATGGTTATTGCTTTGGGTAAGGGTGTATTTGTGTGTATGCATGTACAAGAAAACAAGATAGCTGAAACAGAAAGAGAAATAAGCTCTAAACACAGCAGCTAAAAGGAAACTATCAGGGCATAAAGCCTAAAGGGAGAACTTACTCGGAATACTGAACACACACACAGACACACACAAAAAAAAAAAAAAAGTGATGCTGTAAGCAAAGATACTGTCTTTAGTGGTTTTGATTGCATCTGCAGGCTGAGAAAGGGAAGTTGGCATGTTCTTTGTAAATAGGTAGAACTGAAGCCAAGAAAGGGCCCAACTCCATCAATGGTTTAGCTTCCTAACCAGAACAAGCTCTGATGTGTGACCATCTGTGTCAAAGGAAGAAATATTATAGATAACAAAGCAGGCTAAAGGAAAGACTACAGACAAATCTATGGTGTCCTGAGAAAGCTAAGGGTGTTATGATGAATTAAATCTTCTTGTAATGAATCAAAAGTCATATGTACAGAAATTATTGCAAATACAAAATGCTTTACCAGATGGAAACACTGCCATTCCATTTTTAACTGAAAGAAGCTCCCCCAAAGCTTAAATGAGCCCTCAAAAACTAGACTGAGAAGGTGCTATTGTTCTGCAAGCTGAGAGCTTCAGGTTCAGGGAGACAAAAGTGGAAAGCAAGGTCCAGGGCAGTGCTCCTCTGTGAGAACAAAGTCCCTCCAGGCTCACTGTATAGGTGCTTCGGCCTCATACCCAAAGCTGGCTTTTACAGCTAAGCCCTAATTAGTTGCTTAAGGTCCCATCCACTCCTTCCCCTGAAATAATCAATGAGACCAGATGTCATGTACCAAATGGTACATAAAATGCCAGAGAAGGGTCTACCATTTTGCTGTTTTCACCCCTGCCTGCACCAGCCTTCCTGCTGAAGCCGAGAAGATGAAAATCAGTTGGAGAGATGAGCACAGAAATTACCTTTGCAGTAACCTGAAGTGTACTTGTTCTGTTCTTCTGTGCCACCAAGCAGTACACACCATCCTCCTAAAGAGCAGTTAATCTGGATCTCTAGCACTAAAGCCATACTGCACTTCCACAGCTTTAACTGAGAAACAAAATTGGCTGATTGGAAGCTATTCTGATCCTTCACAAATTAGGCACTGAACAAAATTTTTAGGATGGCAAACATCCAGTCACAGTCAAAATTTTTACACATCTCTATTTTCCCTCTGGGCATTGTTTCATCCACTTGGATGATACCTATCTACTTAGATTTAGCTAAGAATTTGGCATCCAGGATAAAGCAGTTCTCTGTGCCTTCTTTTTAGTTATGGAGGTAGATGTTCACTTCCAGAAACATATCACCATACCCTAGAAGAGAATTTAAAGTTAGACATCTCTGAAAAATAGTACAGGATGTATTTTTCCATTGACTGAAGTGGGAACCTAGACAGCTAGTCAGTCTGGACACACTACTTTGGGACAGTAGCAGACAAGGCCTACACAAGTTTTTGTGTACTGGGCCATGATATACTTCAAAATCTTTCTCAAGGGTATGTGTGGTTACTTGTGTAACCTTCCCTGGGTGTGTCAAAAAAGACACTGTCAAATGGAGTAAACTCATGAGAATAGGAGATCCAACAAGAGCTCTCAGAGAAGAGAGCCATTAGACAGGCTGCTTGGGTGGTTATGAGGAACAAACCTCACATGGCTTCTTTGCATGAAGGGGCACTACTTGTCATTCAGTTTGGGTGGTTATGAGGAACAAACCTCACATGGCTTCTTTGCATGAAGGGGCACTACTTGTCATTCAGTATTCCTCTCTCATAAAAAGTTGTGTGTGGTGGGAAGAAACAAGAGCGCTTGTGTTGTCTCAAAAAGGTGTGGCTTGTTCAGGTTAGACTTCAGAGCCACAGTTGTCTGAATGAGGACTAGTAAGAGACGAGAGCGTTTTGATCTGTCTGCCATTCTGTAAGGGATAATAGGCAGTTGTTTTATTATTCCTTCAGTGTAATGTACAAGGATGATTTGTAATGAGGCAGAAGCTAGGATAAATAGCTCTCGCTATAATACTTTGCCTTCAGATATCTCAAGAGCTAATCTGCGGTGGGTATGCTTGCTGTAAATCAGAGGCTATGTCTTTGCATTTGGAAGTCACTATTATTATGTTAAAGGGTGTATCCTTTCATAGTTCAAGTATGGCATTTGGAAAGAAGTAATTTCACCTCAGAGTGGAAGCTTCCCTGGGGCACAGATCTTCAACAGTGAAATTTTGTGTGTGTACTTTGACAAACGCATGCCCAGTGGGCATGTGCCAAATTATGCCTTTGAAGCCATGGAAGCCTTGCTGTGGGAACCTAGAACTTTGAAGAATTTCTCAAGGGAGAGGAAGCAAAGCCAGCTGGACTCATTTTCTATAGACAGTAATTTAATTGCTAGCTAGCAGCTACTACATTAGAAGAGAAACCATCTCAGAGACCTGGAACATGTTGGTGTGAACCCTTGTTAGAGGAGTTGGGAGACAGCTTGACTGTGACCCATCCAGATCCCTCTCTTTGCACATTCTTTTAAACTTTAGTATTTACTGTCATAGTAAAATGTGATCATAATTATAAGAACCAAAACATCATCGTCATTACTCAGCACCTAAGAACAAACTGTAAATACTCTGCCTTTGACTGCAAACCTGGCTGAACAAAGAACAATTTCTTTGAAACTAGTACATATCAATTCAGCAGACTTACAGACATGAAATTAACTTGATGCAATAAAATGTATGTACAGCCTTTTCTGCAAGAAGTGGTTTATTTTCACAACCCAGTGACTTCATCTTTCCCATTCTCTGAGACACAACCTTGCAGCTCCTGAGGAGCAGGTTCCTCTTTGTGGTAGCAGATACCTGTCCTCCTCTGTGAGCTCTTTTTTGACTTCATCCTTCTTCAGTGCTCTCAAGTAGGTCCTATGTCATCCTTAACTTACACAAATGTACATTATTTTGCCTGACCAACAAAAAACAAAACTGTTGTAAAATACTGCCCCAGGAATGGGAAGTATATGTGTGTGTGTGTGTGTGTGTGGTGTAAAATGGTAATTCACCTGTTACTGTACTATTAAGATAATGTTTCTCTACCAAAATAATTATAAATAAAGCACTTCAGATAATAATTAAAAATCTTACTGAGGGAAATTGCCTAGTGAAAGGAGGCTCAGGATATACCTTTATCGCTACTCTGAGGTTAGTGCTAATTGGCAGACAACAAAGCCTATGAATTCAGAGGTTGATTGTTGCCTTCTGCTTTTCTCCACTGACAGGTGAGCACACTTCCCCCTCTGTTAGTCTTGTGATTTATTTGTACTTGTATGCAGACCTCTGATAAGAACAGTCCATCACTACGCTGGACTCTGTACCAACATGGAGTGCGAACATTTCCATTATGCAATTTACAATCTGGACAGAGAAAAAAGAGGGAGGTAAAACCTCCTCCCTTTTTACATGAGGAACAAATAGTATGATTCATAGAGACATTTAGGTGCTCTGCTGCTTGGGATCTGATTGGTCAGACTCACCACAACTTTGAAATATCTTCAAGCACCAGTTATCTGCTCACTCCATGCACATCCTCTTACTCCACAGTAATGGCAAAGTAACCAGACCTGTTTCACTAGACGTTAAATCAGCACTGCCACTCTATGCCCAACATTGCTACCAAAGACCTACATTCCTCCAGTGACATGCACTGGGGAACTGGTGAAGATTAAAGACAATCCAGAAAAAAAAAAAAGTAAAGTAAAACAAAACAAAAACCTCACAAATTTTAAACCAGATTAGTTGCCTTCTCAGGGATATGATCTCATGGCAGCAGAGCTGGTTGCACTGATTTAATTATTTGTTCATATAACTACACTTTGGGTCACAGCCTGTTTGCTCTGGGTGAAAGTGCACACAAGGACAGTCACTGCTGTTCAACTGAGACACAATAGCTTGTTAAATTGTTATAAACTGATCATAAGTCTGAGTCCCAAATGTCTTACCCGAGGTCACCCAGCAGTTTGAGACACACCCAGCAACAGAACATCCCCAGAGTCCAGCCTAGTATCAAATACAATGGCACTTTTCCTCTCTAATTGCAACCAATTGTCACTGTCTTCTGGTGGGTGTAACCAGGAGAAAATGGACATGGGAATGAACTAGCACTGTCCAGTGAGCCCTTCCAGTTTCAGCTGAAGCATGTTGGCAAGACTTCATCAGGAGAACTCCACGGTTTCACCAGGTCCTGTTTCTCCATAGGCAACAAGTGATTAGATAGAGTAACTCAGAGAAAAATTCTTGTGATAGGTGTAGGTGTTGTGCTGGACAATATGTTTCAGGGAGAGTGGGCATCATCTGCAGAAACAAAAAGCATTTTTGACCCTAAAAAAGCTTGTTTAATTCAATGCCTTCCTTTCCTAGGCAGCAGAGCAGTGGAGTGCTATGGCTAGTGCTACTCAGTGCATAATACCTGAGCACTATATTGATCTGAAGAGCAACTAGTACAGAAGATGTAAAAATGAAATAGTGGGGCAGAGGGACCCAGTGCTGGAGGAATGCTGCCTTTTCCAAGGCAAACCCTAATTAATAGACAAAGAGCTCTATTCTTCACCTCTGTTTAACTCCTCCCCTCTTGCTTCTCTTGCCTTTAAGAATACTCCTTTTCCCCCTCCAGTTCACAGCAGCATATACAGAACCTGACGGAAGCCCACACAAACAAATGGCAACACTCCCATTGACTTCAATGGGCTCTGTAACATAAGAAAATAGGTGATTATTTTTTTCCTTTCTGAATGACAAGACCCTCCCCTTCCCCCCAGAAAAACAATCCATGTAGTAATCATAAGTGCTTTATATTGTGCAGTGCAATGGGCATAATTAATCCAACACTCTAAACCACTAGTAGCAGTTAGTCTCTCTAATGCTTGGAAAATTATTTTAAATAGACTTCATAGCTGCAGAATAGGATTTTTTTAGATTGTAAGTACCTAGAGTCCAATATCAGCAGTTGTTAGCAGCGTGTCTGTGCTGACTTTAAAATGGATAGTCGATTCATACATATAGAAGAATGGGGCCCAAATCAGCATTTGTTGAACAGTCAAAATCATTTTGATATCCATGAGCTGTTCTCTCAAAGCTGTAAAATGTAGGATCAACCCTGCTGTTGCTCTTTGGCCAATTATCTAGACAAGATCCTGATTAATTACTCACCTGGCTCTTTGGATTCAAGCAAACAAATAGCCATCTATTTTCCCTACTCTACAATCAAACACAAAAAAAAAATCCACCCCCTCCTCCTCTTGATTCACTGAACTGAGGACTTTACTGGTAAGAGCAAAAATCCCAGGTATATTTTAAAAGTTCTTTTTTTTGCTGCCTGCAAGTTCATCTGCTTAACAAAGGGCTATGATACTGGGTGGTGGGGAGGGGAGGAAATGCATTGCTAATTTAGTGTCCTAGCATGCTCTGAAAGTCTGCAATATCTTTGTTCTGAAAAGCTGCGCATTTTTTTGGCTACACTTGGACAAAAATGTTCCAACTGTATTGAAGCTTAGGTCATATGCAAATGCTCATATTCAAAATGGTGTGCACAACACTGTCTTTCTAATCCTACCACTAAAATATGATTTGTGGCTGTTCTTCAGAACGTCTGCCTGATTAAACATCCTTGGAAAAAAATGCATGGGATTGTAATAAAGAATCATAAAAACGTTTCTTTTAATCAGTAATTAAGTAGCAATTAAGCATAATTATTACAATTTGTATCTAATTTATAATATCGGTAGAATGAACAGATGTAATTCATCCTCCAGTAGTCAACAGTGCTTGGCTTGAGCAAAGCCAGCTCCCACTTCCCTTCGCATTTGCAACACAAAAAGGACACTAGGGATGGTGAGCAAATGTGTCTTCCCCAGGGGTGGGAATACTCAGCACTGGGGTAGGAACTGAAAGCCTGTGAATATACCCATACAGACAACATAAGGTTTTCCTACTGTCTTCAGTAGGTGATAAAAATCTTCAGGTTTTTAACCTCATAAGGAGCCTTCACTTTTGTGTAGCTGGTACAGTAACTGTTCAGTGCCACAACCAACCATTGCAAAACATAACCATAGGTGTGCTTATTTTTTATATGAAATATTATTAAAATTGGTGAAGTTTTTTTCATGTGGTGGCTGGGGGAAGTTCTCCACTAGCAGCCTATGAAAAATTACACAGTTTACTGAGTAACTCAAAGAGGAAAAGAAAAAAGTTTTCATTACAAACTGTAGGTTAATTTTCCTTAACTCCACAGTTTTTAAATGCTTAAGAAACATGTGTGTGATCTTGGACTGTCTGGAAGCAGCCAATATGACTGCTTTCTGCCATGGATGCTTTCAAATAAAACTACTATGAATTTTTGTTTGTTGTCCGACCTTGCTTAAGGTTCATCTGAGACCTACATGACTTGATGGTAAAACATGAGTCTTCACATGTAGCTGATTACCATGGAGCTGTGTTTGGTGTTTGGAAAGTTACGTGATGGGGAGGCCATTAGAGCACCTAAGAGAGTTCTCCGGAATCACTCAGTGTGGAACACAGATACATTTATAGCCCGGAAGCTTACTGTTTGCCTAACAGTAGCAAATTCACACAACAGGCCTCTGCCAAGGGAACCTTCTGAATCTGCTTCAACAGAATTTTTTTAAAAATCGAAAACTGTATATTGGATGGATCTGGAATGTTCTTCAAGATCGGAAGTCTGATTGTATATGCCCTTTCTTACTCTGATGCCATACCTGGCCGAGTTGATGCCCTAAGCACATCTGCTGCTTGGAGAAGAGGATTCCCAAAGGAAGGTGCAAAGAAGCCCAGAAGGAGCTGAAATAAACTAGTATACTGGTACTGAATCTGACCAGCCTGAATGTAGAACTATTCAGCATTTGAAAATGCAAAAGAACTCACTGAGAAATTAAAATCTAGTTTGCTCAAGCCAGTGTTACTTTGGACAACCAAATCAGGTCTGTGGTTTTCTCAGTGACAGAAATCCCACAAAGTTTGTGGATCTGTAAACTGAAGATTTCATGCATTCCTAAGCCCTTAATTAACAATGTAAGTCTCTTTAAAAGATTCTTATATAGCAAAAACTTTATGGTTTTAAACTGAAGTTAATGGTTTACTGATGGAATGTACCATTAAGGCCTAGCCATTTGAAAGTGGTAGTAAAGAGACAGATGCATATTCAAATGTTTATCTCTTTAATGTTCCAAAACCTAATCTCTTAAATTAGTGTAATCAGAAAAGTGGCATTCTAATTCTCTTTTGGGGAAGAGAAGGCACCAGAGATCAAGTGATAACTGGGCTGTGAGTTAAAGCCATTCTCATGAAACTGTGGCTGTGTTTGAACCCAAATTGGAGAGGTTTATTTAGGTACTGTGTCTGCTAGAATTCAAAGAGAAGACAAACTTCTGCTTTCAGGGCATAAAACAAAACTATGGACAGCCTTCATTAAAAAAAAAAAAAAAAGAAAAAAAAAAAAAAGCCAAACAAAACAACAAAACAACAAAAAGCAACAAAAAGCCAACTTTATAAAAATGTCAGGCTTGCTGGTTTTGCTTCGGTTTACACTAAGATCTTTCTCACACACCTATACCTCTAAGCCAAAAGAACAATAAGGTTGTGAAGTTAGTCACTCAAAAGGTAGAAAGCGCCAGACATGAGGTTACATATGCAACCCAAATTCAGATCCTTAGGTGAACTCATGATTAGACATGCTTTAATCACATGGCCACACATATTTTTTTCCACAAGACAAAGACAGTGTAAGCCTGACAACTTAGAGGAGCAAAGCTCAGTATTATGCACTGTGTTGGATGGTTGTGACAAAAGAGAATTAATACGTCTGTATGGCAAACAATGGGCTGAGAGACCCAGCCCTGCCCAGGGCACAGGAGGTGGGAGGCTGTGAAATGCCCTGCTGCCATATCAGCATGTCCCTCCTCCATGCCAGTAAGCCCTTGCAGACACATGTGAGGAGAAATGGAGATAGCAGGATGGGCCTGCAGCAACATGGCCTGCACACCACCAAGAAAATTACTGTGAAAAGGGGCAGGCTGCAGCCAAGGTTCACTAGTGTATGACCAATTTTGCTTTCTGTGACAATCTGGTTCACATCACAAGTACATTACTGGCAAACCTGTGGTGGGTTTTAGTGGGATTTTGCTGTTTTGTTTTGGTTTTTTGGTGGGTTTGGGGGTCTTTTGTGTTCTTGTTTTTTGTCGCTGGTTTTAGGATTTTTTTTTGTGGTTCTAGCATTTCCTGGCAGTTCCATGGCTTTTGTCGTCTCTTTTCTACATATTTCTTTGTTCAGCCTTGTGCCTTTGAAACTTTACACCCAGCTCTAGTTATCTTTGCTTTTTCAGTACTCTAAAGTGGTCACTAAGCAAGCATGGACTCACGAAGGCCTGAACTTTTTCTAAGACCTACAAATAATTGTTACAACTAATCACCTGCTGCCTGAAAACGCACTGTCACCCTCTGAACCACAGTGGGTATTAGAGATATTTGGGTTGACACGCACAATCACTTCAACGTGCAGGCACTGACTTCCTTGAGCCCACGTCCCCACATTAAGGATGGCAGGAGGAAGCCCAGACAGAGGCTCTCATCTCCCAGATAATAGCAGGAGACTAGGCCAGGCCGGCTTTAATCTCGCCCCTCGAATTAAAATTTATCCCTTTCTACTGACAGTGAGGCACCTGGCAGGGGGAGCCCGGCCCCCGCCGATAGATGTCTCCTGCAAAGCGCTCGTTTGGCCGGCGGGGCAGCCCGGGATCTGCTGGCACGGCCCGCCAGGCAGCAGGGCGGGTCTGGTGCCACTGCCCGCCGCCTGTACCCGCATGACAGAACGCGGGGGGCCGCGGTAACCGGGCGGGCTGCTGACACCGGAGCAGCTGCAGCCACAGGCGCCGGGCCGGGCCGGGCCGGGCCGCGGGTGGGGCCGCGGCGCGTTCCCGGCGTGGCGGGTTCCGCCGCCTGCCCGGCGCCAGCCCCGCGGGGCCCGGGAAGTCCCCCCAGGTGCGCCGCTCCCGGGGGCCCCGGGGCCGCTCCCGCCCGGCCCCAGCAACTCGGCCGCCCCCGGCTCCCGGAGCGGGACGCGGGGAAGGGAGGCCGCGGATGCCCCGAGGGCCGCCCGCTCCCTCGCTGCGCCCTCGCTGCGGTGCCGCGCTCGGGGCCCCGCGGTGCCCTCGCCCCCGGCACGGGCTTGGGCAGGAACGGAGCGGGGGATGCAGGCCCGGGGGTCCCACCGCAGAGCCCTCGCATCGCCCCCGCGGCACGGCGGGCACGGCGCTGCCCCGGGCGGGGGGGAAGAGCTGGGCACGGCTGGTCCCGCGGATCCCCATGTTTAGCCTAATCTAATAGCAGCAGTGATTAGAGTTTATTATTTGCACGCTGAACTTTTCAGCTGAAGGGAGATTTAAAAATCAATAGTAAAGTCTCATGCCTGACTGCTTGGACGCTTATGGAAAAGCTGTTGGCCAAGGCCAATAAATCAATCCTCCTTTTTCAGTCCTGTTTCTTTTCTACTTCCAGAATTTTCTTCCTTGCAGAAGGGAACCCACATCTAACAAGATGCCACTTTGAAATACATCATGTTTGAAGCCAACATGCTAATTATAGATTACTAGGAGGTGAAACTCTGTTGAAGTGACATAGTGAAAAAACCCAAGGTGATCAAATGTAGTATGTCATCAAACATATTATGCCCGCTTAAAATCCTATATGTAAGGGAAGGCTGCATAATCCTCTCAAGCCCATGACTCACTGGCACCGGCTTTTACTCAGAGAAGTGAAGTTAGAATTAATTTAAAGTTATTTCGTGGTAACCGGGCTCTCAGACCTCTGAGAGTTTTTACAGCCCCAGTCAAGATATGTCCAATATTTCCAGCCTGACACATCAGCAGCCTGCAGACTGAACAAGTAAATGAAATGGAAGTGTTTAACAGGCTTCACACGTTTCATTTATTTGGATTTGAACTGAGGAGCTGAGCTGAGCCTTGAATCACCAGCGAAGGAAGAGCATAATTACTTGTCATTATATTCATTCCAATTTATAAATAATGTTTCTGGCTTTATTTTATTCAATGCTTAATTTAAAAATAATGATTAAATATTAGCCCTTGGGCTGTGTGCTGGATTATAGCCAGATGCGTTATTACTTCTCCTTGGGACTCCGGAAATATCTAAATGGACTAGGAGGGAAAATGAAGATTTCCCACACAATTAGCTATGATGGAAGGACAGTGCTATAACTTAAGCATAGATTTTAATTGTTTTAAAACAACGAGGTATTTCACCAGAATCAACAAATAAATGTTGGGAGAAATCACATTTACTCTAAGGTGGTGGTGCATGGCTTTGGTATCCACGCAGAGGAATACACAGCACTGCATTTCTGGTACATATACACGTGTAAGGAAATCGTGGGTGCCTGCATATCTGCACACACACGTAAATTTCTCTAATATGTTTATATGTTCAGCGGCTGGAACGGCAGCAAAATAAGTGTTCCCTGATTTGGAGCACTTTCAAGGTGCTGCAAACACTGATGAACTAAAATCCTTATGTAGAAAATGAAAAATGTGTGTACCTCACACGTACACACATACACACCTCAAAAAAAAAAAAAAAAAAAAGGAAGAAAAAGAGAAAGAAAATAGAGGAAAGGGGAACTCGATTTATTCTCATTTGTTTATCTCTAGATTTTTCCCCCTTTCTGCAAATTCATTTGAATAGCTTTCAAGCTGCAAAATGGAAATGTGGCTCCTGCCCTCTATTTCAGCAGCAGCGTCCTGGCAACAGAGCAATTTTCTATCATCAAGGATAAATGGCATCGAACAGAACATTCTGATAAAAAAGAAAAAAAGCTTTAGCCCAAGAAGCCCATGATTGCTGCCCTTCCTGTCTATCAACCCTTTACAAAATCCTCTCCTCCAAACCTGAGCTGCATGCTGTCAGAGCTAATAATGTCTTCTAAAGAAAAGGGGAAGAAACAGCATTCATGCACAATGTTCCCATTTATTACATAGAGTGCTTATTTAAAAATTGCAAATATCTTTGTTTGGTTCACTGCAAATTAAAACCAAGATGTAGGAAGTTACACGATGCAACAATTATTCATGTCACAGCAGAGCATCAAGCCCTCATATCTGGCTTTTCTATTGGTTAATATGGGTGTGTGTGCGTGTGTGTGTGCGCGCGTGTGCATGCGTTGTGTCTATGTGTGCAATGCAGGGAATATCCCTTATTGTGAAAATAAAAATCACTTCAGGTAAGTCTGTGTTTTGTTGTTTTAGAACAAGCGGGGGGGAAAGTCATTACCGATCAGAAGTAGGCAAAGCCTGCGTGTGTGCCGTCTTTGCTTTTCCACGGGGGTTCGGCCCCGGGAGCCGCGCGAAGCCCGTCAGGAAGGCTGCTGCGGGAGCGGGGTGCTCGGCTGGGGCAGCGGCGCTCCCCTGCTCGGCCCCGGCCCTCGCCCCCCGCCGCTCCCCGCAAACGCCGGCGCGTTCCCGCTGGGTGCCAGC
This sequence comes from Motacilla alba alba, assembly GCF_015832195.1. NCBI lineage: Eukaryota > Metazoa > Chordata > Aves > Passeriformes > Motacillidae > Motacilla > Motacilla alba. The sequence goes on from NC_052017.1 coordinate 24,956,036, forward strand.
GGCGAGAGCCGCCGCTGCCCGGCTGCGAAGGGACCCTCGGTAACAAACACAGCTGCACAACAGCCCGTGCGAGCGGATCGGAGGCGTTCGGAGTTTATTTTGGGCAGGAGCGTGGGGGGCGTTTACCGCGTACGGAGCTGCGGTGGGAACCCCCCGCGGCCCTGCCCGGGGAGCAGAGCGGGGACGGTGTGGACAGTAACAGACGGACGCACCGTAAGGTGCCACAGGCCGGCCCGAGCGCCGGAGACACCGGAGAAGAGGGCAGGGGCGAGGCCGCGCCGGCTGGACAGCCCCATCGGGAAGACTTAAACCAACACGTCGGGCGCGACGGCTTCAAAGGCTGCTTCGCCGCCTCGGAGCTTTCCTCGGCGTGGGGACGCGAGGCCTGGGCGGGCAGGCTGCGGGCCGGGAGCAGGCGGCGCGGGGGGCTCGGGGCCGCCCTCGGGCGCGGCCGTCGGGGCGGGCACCGCGCGCATGCTCCGCGCCGCGTCACGTGCGGCGGGAGCGGCGGTGAGGGGAGGCCGCGGGGCCCCGCCGAGCGCCTGGGAGAGCCCGGCCCCGAGCCCCGGCTCTCGGCACGGAGCTCCGGCTCTCGGCCCGGCCACGCTGCCCCGAGCAGAAGGAGGGGACCGGGCCCCGAGTCTCCTGAAGGCAGCAGGGGCCGGGTTTCTCTCTGGGGAGGCCCCCGGCCGAAGCCCCGGGCATCGCCTTCGAAGGGCGGCTGTGGGCTCCCCGGAGGCCGCCGGAGCCTCGACGTGCGCTCAGGGACAAGGGCGCGCCGCTCCCCGCGGCACCCGCAGCTCTTCTCCCTTCGAGGAAGTTTGCTCGGTCCGGCCACCTGCGGCTGTGTTGTCGCCGGGCGCGGCCAGGCGACCCAAAACCACAAACGAACCAACAAACAACCCCCCAACCCACCCACTTGAAAAACTGGAGTCGCGTCTCATGCCGGGGCCTGGATTCACTCCTTTCATCACTTTTACACGCCTAGGCTGCAACGCCACTGACTGTTACTTTGCCCCATGGAGAAAGCAGCTAGTCACAGAGCCTTTGCCGAAAACTTGAGTAAAACTTATTTTATTCACGGGCCATGGGTCACCTCACAAAAAAAAAATCCGAAGACGGGAAGAAAAATTGTCCCCACTTTTAACCGTATATATATATATATATATATATATGCACCGAAAATTAACGTTAAATCTTCAACGGGTCGGAGTCCATGAGAGACTTCCTGCCCTGCTCTAGCTGAGGGCTGCAGGCAGGCCATTTGATTTATTTTCATTTTTCAAAGGAATGGAGAAAGTCGTCCGTTTAGCAGTATTATTATTATAATCTCCATTCTTAAACCTTGAAAGACCCTCGTAAACAATTCGCTCCTTCTCCCAGTCCGGTTCCCATCGCCGCTTGGTAATGACTGGAAGATTAATGGCGCTTTTTTAGTAACACCTGTCTTTTTAAGCTGTCGACACAACCAATTAATACTTTTAATTACCACTACAAGGAAACTAACCAGAACCTTTCTGATTTGATTTCGCCGCTGAATTTTATCCCCTCTGAAACGAAGCAGCCCCGACTCGAGGCAGGGCAGCTGCGGGGGGCGACTCGTTCTGCTGAGGGTTTGATTTGCTTCGGGCTGGACAGGGAGATGATTTAGGGGGAAAATTTGTTGTGGGTTTATTTCGCTTCGCTTTTCCCCGCTTCATTGGAAGTATTTTGCCATCCCTTTCGAGAAGAAAACAAAAGTGCTTGCTGACACGACCCCGGAGCACACAAGTCCCTCGGCTCCCCGAGAACCAACCTTTCGCATCAGCGGCCCCGGGAATGGCAAGGGAAAGGCGGGAGGCAGCAAGCGCCCGCTTAGGCAAAAGTTACCATAGAGAAACTGTGCAAGGGAGGGGCGATTAGGCTCTCGCCGAATTCAGGGCAGTTTTACCAGTGATTTCAACTAAAGAGCTAGTGTCCCGTCGACGGAGCCGGGAAGGACAGGGACAGTCGGCACCTGAGACCCGCTGACCGTGGCATGTCTAGCTGAACGCCGCTCTCACCTCGGGCCTGGACTGTTCCCTTCCTTCAACCCCATTCCTTCGGGGGTCCCTGATCTTCATCTGAGTAACCCAACAGTCGAGCAGGAGATTGGGCAAAAACTTGAACAGAAACTCTGTCGTTCAAACGGTATGAGCGCGATGAAAAGTTCACAGATGCCTGTGAACAGTGCCGGCAGGGCGCCATCCCCTCTCTCTCCAGAGATTCCCCCTTTGGCCGTAGGGTGTGTGAGTCTGCATGACCGCTTCCCGACCAGCCCAAAATGCTAGGAAATGGGGCTGCCACAGGATCCCCGGCCTTATTCTGAGGGGATGGCAAAGTGTGTGAGCAAACCTTGTCCCCACACGCGTATTTCCCAAGACGACATAAAGTGAGCAGCAGCGTGTGGAAACGAAGTGGGAGCACCCAACTCGGGATGCTTAACCCCGGCTCATCCTCGGTGGACTTTTCCCTCTCCTCCCAGCCCCCAGCTAGTGCATGTGAATTGCTGGGAGTTCCTCCGACCGAATGTGGAGAGCTCAAAAGCAGAAAGCGGTGGTGTTTGGGTTAAACAGACACCTCTCTGCCTGGTAAAGCGCGCCCGTGCTGCTCCGCGCCTGCCCTCCTTTGTGTTATCTCTCATGCTGCCCAGGCCTTGCGGAGTTATGCCGTAGGGGCGATGTCCCACGTTAGAACAATATGAATTCGCGGACGGATCCTGAATATGAATGAGGTATGTGGTCGTCTGACTGCTTTGAAGCCGTACTTCTCCGAATATGGCTTTAATTAAATGTCTTCCGGCTGTAAAAGATTACATGTTGTGGAAAATATATCCTAGCATGAAATTTACTTCCACGATACGAAATTAGGTTACTTATAAATGTCTTCATTTAAAAAGGAAAATCGCTTCTCCTCGTTCTGTTTTCTGTTTTGTTGTACAGAGATCTCCAACGAGGAAAGAGGGTTGGGATAATACATTTATAGAGGCACGTGTAACAAAACCTGCCAGAAGCGGAGTGGGTGAGGGCTGCTTGCTCAAATGCAGACAATTCACAAAACAGGCAAGTTAATCCAGATCTGATTTGTTTCAGATCCAGCTGTCAGAAACCCGGAATACCTCCCGCGCCTCACGCCGCAGATACCTAACGTGCTCCTACCGCCCACGTCCCCCAGCGTCCCTTCCTCCTGCCTTTATTCCGTGAGAGAGATGGCCGGGGGGAGAGGGGTCAGGGCAGACAGGTGGAGAAAGGTGACGATCTCAACTCGCAAAATATAATAATAATTCTTGCGGTATGGAGGATAACGCCGTGGTCACACCAGGACCAGTCAGTCCGGCAAAGCAGTTTCACTCTGCCAGTGGAACTGCGCTCGGTGTCAAGAGCTTTCCCGCTCCGGACGGTGGATGCGGGCGGAATCCAAGTTGCTGGAGGCGATGCTCTGTTTGTATGTATTTCTTTACGCTTTCAGATACGGGACCTTACCTGGCTAAGTTTCTATAGAGAGATCAGATAATGCATCCCTCTGGATTATCCTTCTAAATTAACTTTTAGATTTGCTTTCATAGTCCGCTGAGACCCTGACGAAAGAGACTGTAGCTAGATACAGATACGAGATAAACGTATAAAGCAAGCTCGTTACACGGGAATAAGTGAAGAACTCTCCTTGCAATCTACTCCAGATAACGAGTCTGCCCGAAGAAACAAGTAAAGCCGAGATATTTACTTCTCTTCCTAATAAATAAACCTCAATAACTGCATTGACTTTGCGCAGTGTTTACTACATTTCCATTCATTGCTTGGGTAAATGCATCCCTAAAGGCAGAGTAAATAATTGCAGTGATCTCAACAAGGGAAATGTGTAGACATTTGAAGTGTACTAAAAATAAACGAAGGCAAAGAGACTGAAGAGAGAGGACACCGCGCTCGTTTGCCGTAATTAAAGCCTCTGCTTTCTCTCGCCGGAATCCGAGACTTCCAGAGCGCAGGCGGGGTGACACGTTCCCCGCTGGTGTCACCGGCTCAGCACACGAGTGGCCGTGGGGAGCCGAGGCTGAATCCCGCGTTTCTGGGCTCGGGAGGGCTCGGCGCGGCGCTTGGCTCGGGGGTGAGACTGGCCGCTACCGCAGGAGAAATTGCAGCCTCTCTGATGACTTAAAAGAGCCCCGAGTTTCCATTCTCCTCTGAGCCCTTCCAAAATGGGCACTTAAGAGAGGTGGTGCGTGGGGTTTTTTGTTTTGTTTTGTTTTTATTTTTAAATTGCATTTCTTCTTGTTCTGCCAGATAAAGGTTTTTTATTTAATTGTTGTTGGGTTTGCTTTTTTTTTTCTTACATTTGAAAAGAAAACAAAACAACATAAGTCCCCGCTAAAACAAACATCTACTTCAGCAGCACCCGAGCAGGCGGGGACGCCTGCCAAATGCAAGCCTCACAGGCGGCGGTCTGCAAACCTGCGGCTGCGTTCGGGGAGGTCCCCTGACCCTCGGAGGGAAAGATCCCCCCACGCTGCTGCCACGTAAGGGTCCCAGCGGAGGGGCGAAGGAGGCACAGCCACCGCTCAGTCGCTTCGCGGGGATCACGTTTGCCGTGACCAGGCTTGCCGTATGGGCAGAGGGGGAGAGAGCCGTCCGCGGGGTTTCACTGACGGCGGTGTGGGTGCACACCTGACCAGGTGCGGGGAGAGGCGGGCGGCCGGGGCCTCCGCGGGGGTTCCCTCCTCCAGCTGAGCAGCCACTCGCTTGAAGCCTAATTGCATTTTAAAGCAGGTATACACCCCCCCACATACACATACCCCCCATCAGGGACAACAACCAACGACAACAGCACAACAAAACATCAACCAAACAAAAAGCCCCAATCTGCGACTCTCTACGGAGCCACACATTGAATGAATCTATCTGTAAGGTTTTAATCACAGCCAACGCTTCGCTACAAATCTGTACAAGAGACAGTGGCTGGTTCCCTCTGGATCTTTCCCCTTCTGACTCCTATTATTTTGACCCAGGCTACAATATAGAAAGCGGCGTGTGTGATCCATCTGCAAGGCTGGGCTGGGGTTTACCCCCCCCCTCCGCTTCCCTGCCACTTCCTTCACACTCGCGGTATGGAAAGCCATTGACGCCTGCCTGTCTGTTATAATGTTAGTGGGTTGAAATCCAGAGGAGCCTCCGCTCCGCTCTTGCTCTTGGGCTGGCAGCGCTCAAATTCTGCAGTCTCTCCTTAAAATGAGTCTCTTCCAGCGTGAGGAGGCGACCTCCTCTTGCGGGTGCCTTTCCTCACCGTTCAGCTGGTATTAGGACGACGGCAATATGACATACTAGCAGAAGGAGAGGTGGACGTGTGTTTGGGGGTAAACAGGCTTGAGAGACCGGGAGAAAAAAAATATCATCGGCAGATGCAAGGAGAGGTATTTTGCTGAGCTTCTGGGAGCTGTAAATAAAGTGGGCAAAGCTGCGCCGCCGGGGCAGGACAGCGGCTGCCGAGCCGCACCGGGCAGCTGCTTCGCGCATCAGCGGCGTGCGGCCGCGGACACCCGCGGAGCGCCGGCCGCGCGGGGCGGGGGCGCGCCTTTGGCGGCCGCCACAGCCGCGCTCCAGCGGGGAAAGTCCCGTGCATCCGCGGAGGGAGCCTCTCCGCAAAAACGCATCTGGAGCGGATCGCTGCCAGCGGGAATATTTTCTGGCTTTCCGCTTCCCTCGAGATTTTCAACATACTGTTCTGCCGGAGACCTCCACTCTCCCCCGAGCACCTTTCGAATGCTTTATGGATTTCCGTACTGTTGCTAAAAAACCAGGAGATTCCCCCAGTAATCTAATCTTTGCCTTTTCCCCTCCCTCCCGTCCCCCCCCGCCCCACCCGGCATTTCTCTGCCACTTAAAAAAAAAATCCTGTTGCGGGATCTACTTCACGCGGGTACATGGGCTTCTCGCACAAAAACACACGAACCTACGTAATTCCTCAAATAAGTTTATCTGGGACTTCTCAGCTACTCTGACCGGTGTGAGGCAGAGGGCTCTCTCCCGGACTCCGATGTGAATTGGGAAGAGGGGATATATAATCCCAGAGCGCAGCCCTGAGCCCCTGCACACTCCTTCTGGAGAAACCTCGCCTGGGGAACGCCGTCAGCTATCGCACCCCTCCCCACGAACCACAAAACAAGATAAACCACCCGACAGAGGGACTCCGCTTGCAGAGCCCACCCTTGCAAACGCCTCAGCAGGACTTCCCGGCAAGGATGGGATGAGAAACGGAACGGGAATGTTTGTTTTCCCCTGTTGTTATTGTTGAACGCATGAATGAATGAATGGATGAATGAATGAATGGAACAGAAGGTGCTCGGAGGCATATAGGAAGCTTCTGACCGCTTACATTAACTTCCTATTACACCCTAAAAATAGAACCCCGTTTCCTGTTGTTTGTCAGCCCCTTCTAACTGTTGTGTCTGTTGTGTGACATCTTTCGACTCACAAATGTGACCTTAAACCACGCAAACACGCCTTGGCCCTTTGAAAGTGTTACCCACAAACATCATTAAAGTGACGTGGTTTAAGGTGACACCGAAGACCGGTCGCACGAAGTCACCCAGTCCTGGGGCACAGGGAGCCCGGTGCGTGCTGCCACGCTCTCCGCCCGTCAGCGGAGCAGGGGAGGACGGCGGGGGAGAAGGAAAGGGAGCGTAGCGTTGCCCCCGCGGCTCTCAGCCAGCCCGGGCGTGGAGAGATACTGGCCCTAATCCCTCTCGGGATGCAAAGGCCTCCTTGCTCTCCAGACGAGCGGGGGTGACTTGCAGAGAGCATTCTCTGGGAATATTACACCGCGGGGTGAGGAGAGGAGAAGGCCGGCCAGGGATGCGCGGGCAGGACCCGGGGGTACCCGCGGTCCGGAGGGAATAGAGCGCAGAACAGTGCGCAGGGCATATCCCCATCGCCCCCGACCAGGGCTGCAACCCAGACCTCCGGGAGCTCGGGCTTGGCCGCGGAGAGAGCGGGGAAGCCAGGAAGGGGGGTCGCATGCGGTTAATTCCTGCTGCCTTTTCCCAGGGACGCACGTGTGCTCACAGGAGGCCGTGCAGGGGGCTCCCGCCTCACGACAGTCCCCAGCCTCCCCTTAACTGGCACGTTGCCCCATCCAGCCAGGCTCCTGGCCCGTCCGGCCCCGCGCGGCTCCCGGGAAGCTCAGCTGAAGCAAGGCAGCTCCCCTCGTGGGCTCCCGCCCCTCACTCGTGGCTTCTGCCCGCTCACTTTTGGAGGCACTTTCAGGGCAAGGGGACTGGGAGGTGTGGGGTGCCCGCCCCCACCCCTTTTTCACGAGTCACCCACCCTGGGAAATCGACTCTCCACTGTTCTGATGCGTCCAGAGCTATTGATTCAAGTCTAATTTCTCCAGAAAGAGGAAGATGACGGAGCTCGGCTGCACGCAAATGGGAGCCAGGGAGGACCGGTGCCCGGCAGTGCAGTCTGCCCAGAGGGCAGGGACCTCCCGGGTACCCTGGCATCCCCCCCAGAGCGCAGGCCCGGGACCTGCCTGAACCTCGGAAAAGAAATATCCCTGCAGTTACCGCTTCTACCAGGGCACGGCTCGGGTCCCTATTGCTCCCCACTCCATCCCCCACGCCCCCCCGCGACCCCCGGTGGGCCTAATTAAATTGAGGAAAATTATCGGTGTGAGGTTGGACGGAGTCAACTGTCTTGACGACAGACGAGGATGTCTGAGCACCGCGGGGGAAGAGCAGCGCCGGGTTTCCAGCTCTTCCCTCCGGCCGGCGCCCACTGACGGCTCGGCGGGGGCTCCGCATCCCCGCGGCGCCGCCGCTCCCCCCGGCCCACATCCGGAGCCGCTGCTTGTCCCGCTCGCCCCACCGCATCTCGTCCGTCAGCTAGGCTGAACGAGAGATGCATATGCAACTCCGTTTGCTGTCTACGGCAGGAAGCAGTTCCTGCAGATTCTCCCTGTCTTTTCTTCTTCTCCTTTTTGTCTGACTCAGACGCCTTATTCCCTCCGCCAAGGCGGCATATAGGTATTGTTTCAAAGCGATCTCCTCTTCTGCCCAACTTTCCCCCATTCTGGGGTTAGCATCCATTATGAGGCAGGAATTATTTCGAAACAAGAAAACAACGTGTTGCAAACACTCCCCAGCCTATTTTCTGACATCTTTTGTTATGCATGCTCTTGCTGCTGGAGAAAATGCTAGTATGTGCACCTGCGAAAAAAACGCCTTCATGATGTTAACAGCAAGCTGGAGGGTATAAAGCAATAAAACTGCCAAATGTACCTGTTCCTGTTGAGTACATTACCTACACCTATGAATAAAGAGTCTCAGTAGGAATTCTTTCCTTTCTCTTCCCCTTTTCTCTATATTTTTATTCATTGTAGATTTGTAAACGCCTGGATCGGGTTACCCTTTCGCGTGTTAAAGTGGAACCCTTGTTAAAAGCCGGAGAACAAGGCAAGACACTTACAACTGCATTCAGAGTTACTGAACCGACTCCAAGGGCTCAAGAAGTGAAACAACGATGAGAGGGTGGCTAAGGGGGCTCAGAACATCCCAGACACACGGGAAAAAAAGACATGCCTCCCCCATGCCCCCCTGAAACAAGCC